>NW_027150328.1:0-33832 GCF_031143425.1 Pleurodeles waltl
ACTGCTTTATCCTGTGGAGTGCAAAGCCACAGTCTCTCAAGTCTCTCCAGTGGGTGGGTTGCCCACTGCTTTATCCTGGGGAGTGCAAAGCCACAGTCTCCCAAGTCTCTCCAGTGGGTGGTTTGCCCACTGCTTTATCCTGGGGAGTGCAAAGCCACAGTCTCTCAGGTGGATGCCTTTCTCCACTGGTTCTGGAGGGGGCTTGGTGCCCAGAGTTCTTTATCCTGCCAAGGACTGAGGTAGTGGATGTGATTCTCCACTGGTTCTGGAGGGGGCCTTGTGTCAGAGTACTTCATCCTGCCAAGGACTGAGGTAGTGGATGTGACACTCCACTGATGGTGGGGCAACATTGAAGCTGCCCAGGCCCCTGGAACTGACCACCAGCCTCGTACGAATTACCACTGGGGATGGCAGCCATGTCTGCGGTGGTGCCACTGGCTCAGGATGTTGCATGGCCGCTGGCGGTGCTTGCAGCGGGGTCAGTAGCGGCGGTGCTTGCGGCAGTCATTGGGGCGGCGGTGCTTGTGGCAGTCATTGGGCCGACGGTGCTTGCGGTGGTCATTGGGCCGGTGGTGCTGGTGGCAGACTCACTGACTGCGGTGCAGGTGGCTGGCTCACTGACTGTCGTGTTGATGGCTGGCTCACTGACTGCCGTGCTGTTGGCTGGCTCACTGACTGCCGTGCTGGCGGCGGTGTCAGTAGCGGTGGTGCTGGTGGCGGGCTCTCAGACTGCGGTGCTGGCAGCGGTGTGAGTATCGGCGGTGCTGGTGGCGGGCTCACTGACAGCGGTGCTGGTGGCGGTGTGAGTAGTGGCGGTGCTGGTGGCAGGCTCACTGACCGCGGTGCTGCTGAAGGGCACAGTGTCTGTGGTGCTGGTGAAGGGCTCAGTATCTGAGGTGCTGGTGGCGGTGTACGTGGCAGCGGTGCATGTGGCGTGCCGGTGGCGGTCTTGTCCGCCATGCAGGTTGGCGGCAATGTTGACTTTCCTTTTTTTTTCAGGCACTTCCCCACCTTGGATGGTGGTGCAGCTGTCTTGCCACTTCCAACTATTGTCTTGGCTGAGCCCTTGGTGGCAGGTGTTTTGGCCTTCTCCCTCCGGGATGTGGGCAACTTCTTCTGTTTTGGAGGTGGGGGAATGTCCTTGGACTCGCTCCTTGGGACATTGGCAGCCCTGTTGCTTGGAGCACTCCAGAATCCAGATATTGCTGGCACCACTGTGCCCGGTGATGTGGTGGCTGAGGTGCTGGGTTGGGACCTGGAAAGGCGGGCCCTAGGGGATGGAGGGGGGGAAGGTGCAGGGAAGAGGTCAACATTTAAGAGGAAATGTTTTTTTGACACACTGGGATGGGTAGGTGGAGGGGGTTTGGGAGTGGAGGAAGAGGTAGTGGTTGTAGGAGGTGTTCGTATGCTGACTTTGGGTGAAGGTACGTGGGCTGGAGGCTGTCGTGAGGTGGATGGCTGTTGGGTGGGTGTGTGACTGCGTTTGTGTAGTTTGGGAGGGGGGCTCACAGACACACTGGGAGAGGACACAGGGGATGTGTGAATGGTAGTGGGGGTGGTGAGTGCATGTGAGTGGTGTGTGGTGATGGGCATGCTGGTGATGAAGGTAGTGCCTGAAGATGTAGTGCATGCAGGTGTGAGTGGAGACGTGACAGGGAGGGAGGAGGGAGACGTGGAGGAGGGGGACACAGTGGAGGCAGTGGATGTTGGGATGTGTGCATGGGTATGATGCTTATGTGAATGCTTGTGGGATGTGTGGTGCTTATGTTTGCCAGAGCCACCGTTGTGGCTTTTCATAGCAGTCATTGTCTTGTAATTGTGCACATATTTCCCTCTCATAATCCATTCGATTCATGATCACTATGTTTCCACCTTTGTCCGCTCATTTATTACTCAGATCATCGTCTCTCATCAAAGTTTTCAAAGCTTGGTATTCTTTATAACTTAAATTATAATTCTTAAACTCCCTATGATTCCACGCTTATTTTTCGAGATCCTCACATACCAATTTATAAAACACATCTATATTGTTGTCCATGGTTTGTCTTGGTGTCCAAATCGATTTACGCTTGAGACCACTCGTAATGTGTGAATCCGATGAAACATTTAATTCTTGTAACACTTCAGATATGGTAGTTGGATACTCCTCATAATCCATAATGGACATTAAGGCCCTCATTACAACCCTGGCGGTCGGTGGTAAAGCGGCGGTAAAACCGCCAACAGGCCAGCGGAAAAAAAAATTTAATTATGACCATGGCGGAAACCGGCAACATAGACAGCCACTTTAACAACCCGACCGCCACGGCGGTACAAACAAACAGCATGGTGGTCACCGCCAACAGATAGGTGGAAGACAATGTACCGCCCACACTATTATGACAGGCAGATCCACCACCTTTTCCGGGGCGGATTCAACGCGAACAAAAACACGGCGGAAAACAGGACTTGGAAGGGAAAACACTCACCTCTACACAACCCACGAGGAACCCGGACGCCATGGAGCCTGAACTCCAAATACTCCCTGCGATAGTCTTCCTGCTCCTCTACAAGGAGCACGACTGACGGCGGCGACGACCACGGTGACAGGGAGGGAGGAGGGAGACGTGGAGTAGGGGGACACAGTGGAGGCAGTGGATGTTGGTATGTGTGCATGGGAATGATGCTTGTGTGAGTGCTTATGGGATGTGTGGTGCTTATGTTTGCCAGAGCACCCTTGTGTGTTGAGGTGTGTGCATGCTGGTCTGATGGTGTGCTTGGGATAGGCTGAGGTACTGGGGATTGGGTCTGGGTGGAGGACGTTGGAGGGGGTAGGCTGGACACAGCGTCAATGGCTGCCATCAGTGCGGAGGCCAGAGCCTGAAATGCTCGCTTTTGGGCTGCCTGACCAGAATGAATGCCCTCCAGGTATGCATTTTTCTGTTGCAACTGCCTCTCTACACCCTGGATGGCATTCAGAATGGTAGACTGTCCAACAGTGAGGGTTCTCAGGAGGTCAGTAGCCTCCTCACTGAGGGCAGCAGGCCTGACTGGGGCAGGGCCTGAGGTGCCTGGGGCTAAGGAGATGCCCACCCTCCTGGGTGAGCGGCCACGGGACACACGCTGAGGGGCTGCTGGGAGGGTGGTGCTGGTAGGGGAGGTGGCGGCTGTACCTGTAGATGCGGTCGGCACAGAGGGGCCCGCCACCGCAAGGGAGCTCCCATCAGAGGAAGAGTCGGTGTAGCTGGTCTCAGCTCCTGTCCCCGCCGTGGAGCTCCCCTCGCCCTCCGTCCCACTGGAGAATTCAGACTCCGTTGTCTGGCCCTCAAGGGTCATGTGGGATGCAGCTCCCTCCTGCTCCGGTGGCACAGCTCCTCCGCCTGATGATGATAATGCACACAAGAACAGGGAGACCACAAAAAGGTGGGTGGAAGAAAGAAGAAAGACATGTTCAGTGCATACAATACCACTACAGTCGGCGGACACTACAGACACAGCAGCCCTCTGCACTACGCCATGAACTTACAGTTCCCTAATTAATCACAGGGACATGGGGTACATGGCCTATGCCAGATTGCTGCACACATGGAAGTCACAGGAGCCTGACTAGGTGTAGATGGCTCTTACCACTGGTGGGTATGTGGTGCCACATAGCCTGCCTCACAAAGGGTCCTTGCCTACAAAGCTGGCCCTAGCCTAGGGGAACCCACTGCCAACCTCCCCCACCCAGACACCTCCAATGCGCCCAGAGTCAGCTGAATGAGAGTGTACTCCCCCGTGGCTGCTGTGATGCCCTCAAGCGCCCATCCAACTCCAGATACACCACCGCCAGCATCCGGAACATCAGGGGGGTCATGGTGCGGCGGGCACCCCTCCCACGTTGGGAGGCCATCCCCAGCTGGGCGTCCGCCGTCTTCTTGCTACAGCGGCGAAGGTCCTCCCATTTTTTACGCCAGTGGGTGCTCCATCTGTGGTTGACCCCCAGGGTCCGGACGTCCTTGGTGATGGCACGTCAAATATCCTTCTTCTGGTGGACGCTGACCTAGAGGAAAGTACAGGGGAAAATGTTAAACTTTTATCGTCCAGACCGTCACAGTCATTGTCCCACGTTCCCACCCTTGCCCTGACGCACATACACTCACCGTCGGATCATGCAGGCCTCATCTCTCCCCCGTATCTTCCATCCACACCACTCCAAACAGGCATTGCCCATACAGCATGCTCACAGTGTACTCACCTGTTTCTCTGGAGGACCGTAGAGTAGTGTGTACTGGGGGAGGACCCCATCCACTAGTTTATCCAACTCCTGCGATGTGAAGGCAGGGGCCCTTTCCCCAGACACATGAACCATCGTCACTTCCAGACTGTATCACGACTTACACACTGTTTTAACCTAGAATCCACTGAACGAGTGGCGAGGTTCTTGTTCCTGAATGTTCGGCCTTGGCCCAGGTAGGGGCGACTCTTTCTGGTAGCCATGGTGCTGCAGGCGATAGGAACGCCAAGGGCAGGCCGTGTCCTACAGAATTAGTGCCAGAGGGAAAAAAAACTAAAAAGGGGAAAAAAAACTCCAAAAAGGAAGATTTCCTGGAACAGGTGCAAAAGTCAACAAGTAAATACAAGATCAAAAAGAGCAGGAAAAACACTGGAACTGACGGGAACCAGAATCTGACACAAAGGAAGAAGGAGCGAATACACCATCCAAACAGAAAGTGTTGCAGCACAAGGAGGGAAAGAATCACAGCCCTTAAATACCCAAAAACAGGAAGCGACCCACAGGAAGTGCAAGGACACCATATTAGATAGGGAAAAACACATAGAAAGTAATGGACGAGGAGCCATAGAAAGAAGGGAACCAAAGCATGCTGGGAAGAGAGGGGAATAATGGGAAAGGAGGAAAAACATAAAAGGAGGCACAAAAGAGGGCGACGGAAAGAAAAAGGCAACGATAGCAGTTAAGTGGGGAAGGGTTAAATATGCCCGATTGTGCGCTGCGCTAGAAAGAAATGAGGCCCTTGCCCAATCTGGAGCCTCGTATGCTGCACAAGAGGCTGGGGGGCGGCGTGTCTCTGTGGTGCGCGCTGCGGCCCGAGCCGAATGTTCGGCTCACGCCGCGCACCGCGGCGCAACAGACTGAGGTCACAGCAGCACTTGCAGTGTAGGTCCTCTCCTGTCGAAGATCAGGTATCAAGTGAGTGAACAGAGAGACAATCGTGGTCACGTCCGCGGCAGTGCGTACCGTCACCGCCGGCGTACATCGTCATTGGCTCCTGGAACCCATAGGGCCCAATGTTAACCAATGCAGGATTGTGCCGCGGTCTTCGACCGCCAACGGCGACGGTGTACAACACCAGCGCAGTTACCTCATATCCCCTTGTCCCACATTACAGGTCAGGCAGACGCTATTTCAGGGGGCCACATGGCATACATTTTTAATGTGTCACACATATATAGGCCTTGCATATACACAGAGACAGGCACATAGCATATTGACAAATGTGTGCAATAAAATTATTTTTTTACTACCTCAGTGATGGCTGACACTGTGCTTGCAGTTCTTGTCCATAGGGCACGTTCCCCTGGGGCAGGTGAGGAGATGGCGGCATCCTCAGGTGTACAGACCGCTGGTGGACCTGTCGACAATGGAAGAGAGACATGTAATAGTCACCTACAGACTTGATTGTGCCACAATCCATGAACTGTGTGCCCAGTTGGAGCCAGACCTGATGTCAGCTATACGCCATCCCACAGGAATCCCCCTCTAGTGCAGGTCCTGTCAGTACTCCATTTCCTGGAAAGTGGGTCTTTTTAAACAACAGAGGCCATTGCAACACGGATGTCCCAGCCTATGTTCTCCAACGTGTTGTCCAGAGTGTTATCTGCCCTGCTGAAACACATGCTCAGCTACATTGTGTTCCCTCAGGTGGAGGATTTGCCTACAGTGAAAGGTGACTTCTATGCCCTGGGACATATCCCCAACATCATAGGTGCCATTGATGGGACACATGTGGCCTTGGTCCCCCCGCAGGAATGAACAGGTGTACAGTAACCGTAAGAGCTACCATTCAATGAATGTGCAGATGGTGTGTTTGGACAACCAGTACATCTCCTATGTGAACGCCAAGTTTCCTGGCTCAGTGCATGACGCTTACCTTCTGAGGAATAGCAGCATCCCTTAAGTGATGGGGCAAGTCCAGAGGCACTGTGTGTGGCTAATAGGTGAGGACAAGGACCCTACACCCTGTGAATGACTGTCTGAGTCTGGGGTTGTCCCTAAGGGTTAGTGTGTGTCTAAAAGATTTCCCTCGACATTTGCAGGTGACTCTGGTTACCCCTGGTCATGGCTACTGGCCCCAGTCAGAAATCCCAGGACAAGGGCAGAGGAATGCTACAGTGAGGCACATGGGTGAACTAGGAGTGTGATAGAAAGGACCTTCGTCCTCCTGAAGGCCAGGTTCCGGTGCCTCCATATGACATACAACTCACCAAAGAAGGTGTGCCAGATCATTGTGGCCTGCTGTATGCTGCACAACTTGGCTTTGCAACGACAGGTGCCTTTTCTGCAGGAGGATGGTCCAGAAGGAGGTCTTGTGGCAGCTGTGGAGCCTGTGGACAGTGAAGAAGAGGAGGCAGAAGAAGAGGACATAGACAACGGAAACAACGTGATCCAGCAATACTTCCAGTGGGACACAGGTAAGAAGGCATCACTGCCTCCTATATCTGATAAAATTGTTAGACCTATCATCTGTCTGTCACTTTCACCCAGTGTATGGACCCTGAATTGTCAATTTGCCTTTCCATTTCACAGATGTGGCTCCCACTGTGTGACCTCTGCTATGTTACGTCATGGACTAGAGCTGTGTGACATAGGTATGTTGACAATAGAATGGACACTGTTATTTTCCTCAGTGATTGCAAATACACATTTGCAAAAGCACAGACCTACTCCAGATTGTTTTGTGATTCAAGGGTGTTTATTTAAGTGTTAAATAGTGGAGGGGGTTGTAAAATGGTCAAGGGTGATGGTGGAGGAATGTCCATGGCAGAGTCCAGTTATTAGTCTCACAGGTGAATTGTCCAAAGGGCCATAGGAAGTGGAGCTATGGCAGTTTAAGGATGGACAGGGTGACAAAGTGGGACAGAAGGATGACATTCAGGGTGGTCTCATTTCTTGGCAGAGGTCTTGGCATTGTTCTCTGTCTTTGTCCTGGATCTCAGGGACCGCTTGCGGGGTGGTTCTCCATCTGCAGGGGGTGGGGTGCTGGTGTTGTGGTCCTGTGGTGGTGTCAGGGGCCCCTTGTTGTGCCACAGTGTCCCTCCTGGTGTTCACAAGGTCCTTCAGCACCCCTACAACAGTGCCCAGGGTGGTATTGATGGACTTGAGTTCCTCCCTGAACCCCAAATACTGTTCTTCCTGCAGCCGCTGGGTCTCTCGAAACTTGGCCAGTACCGTTGCCATTGTCTCTTGGGAATGAGGGTACGCTCCCATGATGTTGGAGAGGGCCTAGTGGAGAGTGGGTTCCCTGGGCCTGTCCTCCCCCTGTCACACAGCAGACCTCCCAGTTCCCCGGTTTTCCTGGGCCTCTGTCCCCTGAACCGTGTGCCCACTGCCACTGTCCCCGGGTCCCTGCTGTTCTTGGGTTTGTGGGTTTGCCTGGGTTCCCTGTAGTGGTGGACACACTGCTGCTTTATGTGTCCTGGGGACAGATGTATGGGCCCGCTGGGTGGGTGCTGTGCTGGTGTTTCCTGAGGGGGGAGGCTCTGTGGTGACCTGTGACTGTGTCAGGGGAACCGACTGTCCCGAGGTCCCAGATGGGCCGGGCTGGTCATCTAGATCCAGTTGGAAAGAGCTGCTGTCATCACTGTGGGCCTCTTCTGTGGGGGGGTGGTGGACATGTCTGGAACCTCCTGTCCAGTGACGTTGGGTAGGGGTCCTGAAGGGGTGTAAAGGCATGATTATTGCATCTGTGTGTGCCATGGTGTGCAGTGGGTGGTTGACCCTGTACCCCAGTGCTTACATTCTTGTGTAGGACCTTGTTTGGTAATTGTTTTGGGGTCTGTGTGGGTATGTGTAGTGGACATGCTTTGGTGATGGGTGTCCATGCTTTGTTGTTGCATGCAGGGCTTGGTGTTGGGATGTGTGGTTTGTGATACTAGGACATATGTGAGGAGTTGGAGTGATGGAGGTGAGGGTGGGGGTATGTGTTGGCATGCATTTAGGGTGGGGGAAATGGTAGTTAAAGATTTGACTTACCAGAGTCCATTCCTCCAGCTACTCCTGCGAGGCCCTCACGTTGCAGTATAGCCAAGACCTGCTCCTCCCATGTTATTAGTTGTGGGGGAGGAGGTGGGGGTCCGCCGCCAGTCCTCTGAACTGCAACGTGGTGTCTTGAGACCACGGAACGCACCTTCCCCCGTAGGTCGTTCCACCTCTTCCTGATGTCATCCCGTGTTCTTGGATGCTGTCCCACTGCATTGACCCTGTCCACGATTCTGCACAATAGCTCCATCTTCCTAGCTATGGAGGTGTGCTGCACCTGTGATCCGAATAGCTGTGGCTCTACCCGGATGATTTCCTCCACCATGACCCTGAGCTCCTCCTCAGAAAACCTGGGGTGTCTTTCCTGTGCCATGGGGTGGTGTGGGTGATGTGTGAAGTGGAGTGTGTTGTGATGTGGGAGGGGATGTGTTTGTGTGTGTTGTGTGAGGTGCGTGGATGTTGTGTGGGTGATGGTGTTGAGTGTCTGTGGATGCTAGTTTGTTGATGGTGGTGTCTCTCTCTGGCCTTCTGTCGCAATTCTGGTCGTAAGGGATTGTGGGTGATGTGGGTGTGTGTTTTATATTGTATTGTGTGTGTGGGAGTGGTGTGTGTATGTGTATTAGGTGTGTGTATTTGGAATTGTCCAATGTGGTTGTGTTTTGTAAATTTGTGTGTATTTTGAGAGTCGCAGTGTGTACCGCCAATGGTTTACCGCGGTTGAAAGACCGCCGCGTGGATTTGTGGGACATGTTAGTGTGGGCGTATTCCTGTTGGCGTCACGGTGGAGGTTTTGTTATCACCAGTTTATCACTGATCTTTAGTGTGGCGGACTTGTGTAGGTGTCTGGATTTTGGCGGATTCCGAGCTGTGGGTCATAATAGCTGTAGCGTAATTCCGCAGCCACAGTGGTGTGTTGGTGGTCTTCTGACAGGCGGTACGCAGGATTTACCGCCAATGTTGTAATGAGGGCGTAAGGCCACTGTATCATAAACGTCCTGTATTGAAAGTTCACTCAATGATGTTTTATGAGGTATCATCGTCCCTTCCTTTTCCACTTTATTACTCACCTCAAAATATTTCTTTAGTTTCAGTCTCCTTACAAATTTAAATAAATCTATCTTCGATTTGCAACTATCACCTTTGCTACTGGGGCAGAATCCTAACCCCTTACTTAAAAGTGTTGTCATCAGATGTTAGTATCTCATTAGATAGATTAACTACATTGTTCTTAACTTCTGGGGAAAACTTCAAACCCTTTTGTCTCAAGATCTGGTCTTCATGCCTCTCTGTTGTTCTTTGTTTCTTTCCTCTTTTCCTTCTTCTTATTTTCCTTCCGAACCCTTCTTCAGATTTTGTTCCCAATTCCCTTGTTTTATTCTTTTTAGTTCTAGTAAAAAAGCACTCCCTTGTATAGCTGGGTTCTGTGAACTTGCTTCATCACTCTCAATATCACTCTCACTAGTTGACAGAACACTTATAGATGTTGTGGTTGAGCTAACTGAATTAGTGGATTGGGCTTTTGATTTGACATCGTATTTTTTATCAAATTATCATATTTACGCGGAAATGTAAACATCCTGCCACTGTGATAATCTTGCTCATCTCTCTTCAGTTTTCTCACTTTTCTTCTTTAATTTCCTCCTGAAACTTACATATCACCTCATTCAAAATTACATAATTTTTCTCGGTTGCTTCCTTTAAATTTAATTCCTTAATCTCATTTTCCAATATATCATTTTCTGATTGTGATTTCTGAACTTTTCTGTCTGCATTCTCTATTAAGATATCCATGAGTTTCATTGAATTAGATCTCAGTTCTTCATCCCATCGTATTAGTAAATCAGTATCTAAATGGTCCTAGGTAGGAACAATATGTGACGTTAAACTTCTTGGTATTCTATTTAATTTTTTGTATTGTTTGAGTGTTGCACCATCCAGCCATCTCAACATTTCATTCTTCCTTAATTTCTCCAATCTAATATATTTATCCCTAAGGCCTTCATTGCCCCCTCGGTTTCCACTTTTTGTCACTTGTCGTACTGTGTGTCCACTGTTTAGATTTTTTAACAGTTCCTCAGCTAATTTCTCTCTATCCACCCTGTCACCTATTATGACCTAAATCCTTAGCCTGTTACAGCAAGGGAGCCGCCTACCCCATATTAAACATAAACTACCTGGGGTGGTTTTGAAACGGGAATGGCGCTCACCTTTGAATTTATAAAGTTAGTACCTTAGTTTACTCAGACGGTGCTAAAGCTAAGAAAATGTAAGGTTACATCGGAAACCAACATCATGTAACACAATTTTACATGCAACCAGTGTACACCCCAGACACCAGATAGCGGCAATACCATATGGAGAAATGGTTAGAAAAAGGCGGAATTGTAGCAGAGATAGCAAATTCTATAACTGCATTGAAGAAGTGGGGAGGAGATTTATTGCCAGGGATATTGAGAAGAGATTGTTAGGAAATCCCAGTGCAAGCTTTCCAGGATATCTCATTTGCAAACTTTGCAATTTCACAAAACGACACATGGCCAAGTTAAGGAGAAAATGGACACAGTGAGAATAGTTTTGGATTACACTGATAATTCAGCTTTACTACTGAAGAGTATGAAAAAACATTGGGGCATTTTACCACAGGAACAGGATTTAAGAAAGTATATTAAGAATACACCAGAGGTATCATATAGAAGAGGAAGAACACTGAATAATATTCTTAGCCTGAGTTATTTAAATGTAAAGACTAAACCTAAATGGCTGGGCAACCACAATATGGGTTTTTTCAAATGTGGGAGTTGTGCAATGTGTAGATGGGCATGGCAAGCCAAGAAAGACTTTCAAGGAACTGGTAATAATAGATATACCATTCAGACACATATAAACTGTAACACCACATTTGTAATCTATATGCTAGTTTGCAAATGTGATAAGATATATGTAGGTAGTACGATTCGTCCCCTTAGGATAAGGATCTCAGAGCACTGGAGAGCTATAAGACAGGATGATGAGCGGTATCCTATTGCTTTACACAGGAGATCATGCTTAGCACAAGGAGCTCATAAAGAATTTAAGTTCTTTGGATTTGAGTACATAGAGAAGAACCCACGGGGAGGTAATAGGGAATTAGCGTTAAGAAGGAAGGAATCCATGTGGATTATGCGGTTAGGAGTGGTGGAACTTGGATTAAATTCAGATTATGAATTAGAGTATTTCTTGGGAGAGAGATAATTGGATTAGAAACATATGATAATATGTGACTACTGACTTCTAAATGTATTAAGGAATGAGGAATTTAAAGATGTTAATGTGGATATCATACTTTATAATGGAGGTAAGGGATGAATATAATAATGATGACTGGCTGTACAATAGGCTACATATTACAATAATAATATATTCTGAATGATAAAATTAGATCAAATACTCTTCAGTCTGCTTATAGCAGAGAAGTAATTATTTAGAAAATGAGTCTGAGGTTTGTATACAACATATGTTTAGAGAGTGGTGCGAGTCCGATCTCTACACTTTAGGAGGGGGTCATAAATGACCGATAGAACGGGTTGAGGTTGGCATATAACATACTTTAATGTAAAATGGAGTTAGTCCGCTCGCGCTGTTTAACAAGGATTAGGAAAAGGGAGCAGGAGAATAGGCTTGCGGTTCGTGTATAATACACGCAAATAGGAAGTGGAACCAGTCCACTCTCTATGTCTAATGAGAATGGATATTTAAATATCGAAAGGGAGAATGGCCTCTGTTTGGTGAAACGCCGCGTACTCGCAGCGTGAGCAGAGGTGAACACAGGTATGTGATGATATTGGATACATTGTGGAAGAGAGTTGAGAGAATTTCTCCAAATTTAATGTAGACTTACAACAATTATGATTGAATATTGCAGGATACGCTTCCAAAATAGACTCACTGGGGCATCCTAAACGGGAGGAAGGTATTCTTTATTATTCATAGCCAGGTAAGCGATAAGAGGTAGCGAATTGAATGCTAATACATTAAGAGTGCTGATGGGAAAAATGTAGTAATTAACAAACATCGAACTCACGTTCATAGATATGAAGAATAAAACTATTACGCGGTATATTGAAACTAATTAGAACGCCAAGCAAAATATAAGAAACTGGTTTTAGGAATAAGACAGGTATATTTTTCTTTCGCTTTTAAGATGGAGATAGATTATATTTACACCATGTCACAGGAATGATAAGGTTCTTCTAGCACTAGTTAGATATTTACTTGGGTTTATACTAACTTATATTGTACAAATTTTGAGAAGTCACAAGTGGTGATGAACAATTTTGGTGGTTGAATGGGGTTCTTCTTTTTTGACACTGAGATCAATTGGTCACATTATTTTCACGGGAGATGTAAAATAGTGAGAACAATATATGTATATTTATTTTATATTTGTTGGATATTGTTTGTTGTAGTAGTCCTGAAGAAGTCGAGGGGTATTCCCCAGGCAAAACACGTGTTGATTGACTGAGAAGACAGAAAAACTGAAACTGGAGAAAATTTGAGAACATTTCGGATTGAAACATATCAAGAGGAATAAAACAAGTCAATTGAAATATTGGACTTTGATGCTTATGAAGACTTTGAAATGATTATATCATACTAATTTTTTCTGGTTACAGAATAACGGACGAGTGCTGATGGTATTGTATTGTATGGATAACACTTTTGCTGTTATCTTTGCTAAGTTTTGAATGGAGGGTTTTCTTAGCTTTAGGACTGTCTGACTAAATACTAACTTTATAAGCTCAAAGGTGAGCGCCATTCCCCTTTCAATACCACCCCGGGTAGTTTATGATCTCTCTGCCAGCACTTTGGCTTTCTGCTGAGAGTCCTGCCTGCCAAGTGGTATACTAACCTGTCTCTGGGCACTTGAAAGGTGCAGCTGGTGGAAAAGGACAGAAATCCATGCAAAGATCACTGTGCGGGGAAACTTTCAAAGTACCACCTGCTTCACAGCTGAAAAACGATGCACCGCTGGCCACGCAGCTAAAATTGACGCACGACCAGCATCGCAGCTGGGAGAGCGACACAACGTGGCTTGAGAAAAGACATGCAACACCCGCATTGGCTGCTGTTAACGACGCAAGCCCCCACGCAGCGCGGTTTCTTGACACCGTGCAACCGGACTTCGACACAACATCGCTGGGTGCGAAAAATCAGCACAAAGCCTGCCCGGGCCTGAGGTGCCTGTCCGGATCAATGCATTGCTCTTTTGTGGGGGAGAAGAAATGATGCACGCCAACCCGACCAGAGGAGAAACTATGCACGCTCTCACTTGCGAGCGAGAAATTGACACATCGCTGAACTTTTTCGACACAGGCTCGCCCATGCGGCTTTATGTTGATGCTCCCCAGGTAATTTTGTACGCTAACAGAATTCTCACTGTTTTCTTAAGTATTTAAGACTCTTTTGCTTCTTAAATTCATAACTTGACTTGTGTATGTTTGATTTTTGTCATTTTGGTCTTCTTTTGTTTAGATAAATATTATCTATATTTCTAAACCTGTGTTGTGTCATTTTGTAGTGTTTTCACTGAGTAACTGTGTGTGTTGGTACAAATACTTTACACCTTGCTTCTGAAGTTAAGCCTGCCTGCTTGTGCCAAGCTACCAAATGGGTGAGCGGGGGTTAACTGAGGGTGATTCTCCGTTACCCTGACTAGAGTGAGGGTCCTTGCTTGGACAGGGGGTAACCTGACTGCCAACCAAAGACCCAATTTCTAACACTATTGAAAATTCACACCTTTTAAACCCAGTTTGAGCATTTTGTTTTTGGCTTGGCGTTTTTTTCTTTTTCTAGAAAAAATGGCACACAGGCAAAATAGAGACCAAGACGACCAGGAGAGACAGCCTTCATCAGAAGAAGAAGAACGTCCCGTGAGAAAGGACTCAATTGCCTGGAATGTTTTATTCAATTCCTTCTGGGGATACGAAGGTGATTGCGAAGGTTGTGAAAAGTAACCTTTGCAAAAAGGAGCTGTCGAGGGGGATGACCCGGAGATACTCACATGGGACAACTAGTATGCTGAAGCACCTGCGGACGATCCACCCTTGCCACCTCCCAAGGGGAGAGATTAAAAGAGATGAACTGCATGCCTCTATATCTGCTACAATGCAGTTAGCTCCTGGGACCCAGCGCTGGCTAAAGTAACATCTAATCTGCAGAGTGTCATTCCAGAACTCCTGAAAGTTGGCGTAATTTGCACAGTGTGCAACAAAGTAATCACTATGTGGTTGTGAGTGGGTATTGGGGTGGGTATGGGAGTGGGTGTGTGAGTGAATGACTGGCTGTACTGATGTGTAAGTGTGTATGTGAGTGGCTGTATCAGTGTGTGAGTTGATATGTAAGTAGTTTGTTGGTGTGTGAGTGGGTGTGTGAGTGTCTGTTTGGGAGTGGGTATATGAGGGAGTGTGTGAGTGGCTGTATGACTGTATGACTGTGTTAGTGGGGATGTAAATGTGTGGGTGTGTGAGGGTGTGAATTTGTGTGTGAGTCGCTTATGGGTGTGTTAGTGGGTATGTAACGGAGTGCTTAGATGTTTGAGTAGCTGTGTGAGTGGCTATATTGGTATTCAAGTGGGTCTTTGAATGAATGTGTAAGTATGTGAGAAGTGAGCATCTGTATAGGTGTGTGAGTGGGTGTATGAATGGCTGTATGGGACTATAACTGGGTGTCTGACTGTGTAAGAAAGTACTTTATTTTAAATTGTCACCTGGAACACCCCCACAATGTAATCTAATGGAACAGCACTGGAAGAACTTATTTGTAAACTACATTATTGCAATACATGGTGCAACTCATCTGTATAAAAAAGAAAACAACATAAATGAATTATTATGACAATTTATAAAATAATAAAATAAAATACATATTTTAACAGTGCATGCATAACTTCATAATACCAACACATCACTATACATTACCCATCCTGTAATGCTATGTTATAATAAAAATCAGCATTTCATTTTCTTTTTTTTACTGTTCTCAGCTTCTATTCTTATACCACATAAATGATGTACTGTATAAAGAATTATCCTTGAACAGTGGGGAAAAACAATCTTAAAGACTGAATAAAAAAAAACAGAACTGGACAGTATGTAGTTGCAAATAAGCAACACTGTGCATTGCACTCACTACAATGTTTTAAACAATTCATCTATGTGTATTTTCACTACTAATGTAAATAAATATATGCGCAAAATAACAGCTTCATCATTAGAAGTGCTACAGTAACAGTACCAGATATATAAGGCAAGGCAAAACCTTATGAAGACATCAGTCGTAGTAGGCCGCATGATGTAATCAATCCTGATAAGGCATGAAGAATAACTAGACTATTCCACTTTTGCAACTGTCACTCTCCTTAGAAATTTGGGGCCAGATGTAGGAAGAAACCAAATTGCGACTTGCAATTTGCGAGTCTGTGCGACTCGCAAATTGCAACTCACAATTTGCCATGCAGAAACGTGTCTCAGACACCTTCTGCGACTCGCAATGGGGTCGCAAAGACCCACCTCATTAATATTAATGAGGTGTGTCGCAGTTTGCGACCCCATTGCGAGTATGGGCACTCACGGGGATGGTGGCCTGCTGGAGACAGCAGACCTCCATGTCCGTGACTGCTTTTGCAATAAAGCAGTTTTTTTTTTCTATCTGCAGCCCGTTTTCCTTAAAGGAAAACGAGCTGCACTTAGAAAAAAAAAACGAAACCTTTTGTTTTGGTGTTTTTCAGGGCAGGCAGTGGTCCATAGGCCCACTACCTGCTGTGAAAAATTATTTTTGTGATCATTCACAAAGGGGAAGGGGTCCCATGGGGACCCTTCCCGTTTGCGAATGAGTTACCATCCACTTCAAGTGGATGGTAACTGCGAGTTCATTTGCGACCGCTTTTGCGGTCGCAAATGAACTTGCATCGCGTTGCGAGTCGCAAATAGGAAGGGCACACCCCTTCCTATCTGCAAGTCGGAAACACATTTTGCGAGTCGGTTCCGACTCACAAAATGCGTTTCTGCATCGCGTAGAGGCTTTTGCGCCTCGCAAACAGCGTTTTTCGCCATTTGCGAGGCGCAAAACTCTTGCTACATCTGGCCCATGGTTCCAAAAACAGAAGATAGGAATTTGGTAATGTTATACTTGCATTACTAATCAAAAGAAACATATGCTGAAAATGGGAACTTCATCATTAGAAGTGCTACAGTAACACTACTAGAGATACAAAAGCAAAGCCTTATAGAGACGCCACCTTTAGTAGGCCGTATGGTGTCATAAATCCTGATAATGCATCTACAATAAGTACAGTATTCGTTTTTCGAACTGTAATCCACTTTAGAACTTTGGTTCCAAAAACAAAAGATATAAATTTGCTAACTTCGAAGGAAATCTTTGCTTGAATTTAAGGTTGTTATCATTGCATTCTGTCCATCCCCTTCTACTTCTTAGATTTACAGTGTATTGAATAGATCTAATGGTAAGTTCTTCATGAAAAATGATAGCGAATGTAGTATACGTTTTCACTAGAGATTGATATTTGTCCTGCTTTAAAGTTAGCAATCTCAATATGTAATTTACTACCATCTGCTCTGCAGCATAGCAGTGTTAAAATAACATACTTCCCACTTCTTGCTACATGTAAAGTCGACAGAATATCTGTTTGATAGTTTTTTACATCCATTGTTGAGAATATCATTTTTTGTAATGAATCAAAATTACAATTTTGGGAATCTGAAAATGTTAAATAAAAAAAATACTCTGATTCTACTTGTGTAGTTGATCTGTATGAGCAATCTTCACATTCCTGGTGCTACCAATAACTAAGTCCAAATACGTCATTTACAGGTATCTCTTCTTCTTCTAAGACACCAAATATCACAGTTAAAAACTCCTGTTCATCGTCTTGAGTATCTTGAGTAAACTGTACAGATCCACTGCATGGATCTACAGAGTCTTAAATTACTGATGCAAAATGTATTTTCGTTCTTTCAGTATGTTGACGGTTCATCAAACTACACAGTGCAGAACACAATACCTTCTGTTGTTTCTCTTAAATTTTGCATCCACAATACTAAGTAATGCAAGCAAAATGTTTACTGCAAAATGAGCATAGAGGATTACACCAGAGGGGTTACATTATTGGTATCTTGCAATATCTCCATCTTTTTACATTTTTTGTTTCTTAACAACTTTCTTCTTCTCTTTCATTTTCTTCTTTGCAACACCATCACTACACTTCTTTGACATTTTCTGCTTTGGACAGATGGATTGTTTCTCTGGATACTGTCCTATATGAGGAGCATCAACACTTCTTAATCAGTTGTATTATGTATCACAGCTGGAATCTTTGTTTACTTTGATGTCATCAAATGCAACAAGACACAAACCAGATAATCTCCTAACTCGAGACAAAGCTACATATGACATACCTTCCTTAAGGACTGTACTACCAATATTAATAAATAATAATCAAATTTAATCATAATGTATGCCATCTCATTGCTATTAGGGAAACTAATAAAATCAATAACTTTTCCCATAACATTCACCAAACCTTCCTCAACATTTACATTTTGACACAAAATAATGCTACAGTTTTTGCATAGACCTAAAAAAAATTCCAATCCTGCAGTTTGTGAAACAGATTTTTCTAGTGAATCTAGTTTTGCTTGTAACTGTTCATTTAGCAATACAGTGACACCCTAGCGTTCCATTTTGTCTGTTGCCTTCACTTGCAAAGTTTCCTCTTTCTCCAATTCCAGCAGTTCTTTGTTGAACGAAGCACACTTCTCCAAAGTAGGCATTAGACACACAATAAGTTGACCTTCTTTTATCAAAGTGAACATTAGGTCTGCTGCTGTCTTTATTTTTTCTGTCACAGGGACCTGGCATCTAAATTTACTTGCCAGGTCCAGAACTCCCCTTTTAATACATGTAAGTCACCCCTAAGGTACGCCCTAGATAGCCCTATGGGCAGGGTGCCATGTATGTGGAAGGCAGGACATGTGCCAGGTTGCGTGGCCTGTCCTGGTAGTGACAAACAGCCTAACTTGGTGTCTCACTGCTGTGAGTGATGTATTCTCATAGGATTGCATTAGAAATGCCCTGCCTTATGTGTAAGGGGTATTGTCTGATTTATGAGGGGTAGCATAGGCATGTTTGGTATGGTTGTAATGGTGATAATAAATGCTGCTTACTGGTGTAGGTGTATTTTTTATTACTATTACAGAAATGCCACTTCTAGAAAGTGTGCATTTATCTGTGCTTATGACTCTGGTGTTTTGCAGCTTGGCTCCAATCCACGTCTGGGCAGAGTGACAGTTGGGGCTTTGTGCATACTTTTCAGACAGCCTGTACACAGGGAGGGTGGAGGTGTCACAGAGGTGCATCTGCATACTGAATAGACTTCCTTGGCTGAGAGAAGAGAGAGGCGGGACACACCTACATTTGTAAAGGCTGTGCCCTGTCCTCACACAATAGGGTTGTTTACCTCCAACTGATGTTTGAAGCCTGCGCTAGAGGAGAGAGGGGGCACTCCCAGAACCAGTTGTAACTGGCTGGAACCTCCTCCCCCCTACCATTGTAAAACACTGTAAGGACTGAGCATAAGTACAGGGGAGTTCACGCCACAATTTGGAGACTCTTGGAGACATTTTTGTAATGGACACAGAAGGCTGGAAGGACTCACCAGGAACCGCCATGGACTGCTGCTGCTGTGCTGATCTGTGACCTGCTTGGTCACTGTAAGGACTTGCCACTTGCTTGCATCCTCTTTGTGCTGGCCTGTTGCTGGGCCCCTTCACCTGTGGGCCTTTTTCTTAGATTCTAATCTCCAGGGGCATGGTGCTGTGGCCCCTGGCCCCTGCAACCTTGTGAAGCACAAGGAGTGCTTCATCTGATTATATAGCGCCTTGAGGGTGCGTCGTTGTGCTTACTTTGAGCGCGTGGAGAGTGCTCTGTGTAATTGCCCTCAGCAGCTCGGGAAGCACTTTATTCACGTAATCTATGGTGCTTTCCTAGTGCTCTGCTGCCGTGGTAATCACTGCTGCGACCCGGGAGCTACAAATTTCAATCACGTCAAAGACGCGCTGCATTTGGTGCCCCCGGGGCACGAGAAAACGGAAGATTAAGGAACTTGGAGCAAGCGTGCTCCTAGCGGTGCACTCGGGGCAAGGTTCACTCCGAGGAGTGCCCCTGGGGCACCAGAAGGCCCTTGCTTGGGCCCAATACCGCCATGAGCCGGGAGAAGGAACGGGGTTACTCATGCACCAGACTGGGTGCAGGCGAGTGTATACAATCGGCCCCAGGAGAAAGGAAGACCTCATCTGAAGTCTCCCTTTGGATCCCAGGGACGCCCTGGAAGCAGGACACAGGGGTGAGGGAGAATCCCTCTCCCCTATTCCCTGCGCTAGGAGTGTGATCGCTCCTGTGGCGTAAAAGAGTTGTTGTAGGACCGCGGGTGGGGTGGAAGCCTCGCCCGGAGGCCCCTGCGCCGCCGGTCCTATTTTGGGCCTGTTATTAAAGCAGGGGGGTGCGTGGCACTTCCCTGATTGTTGTGCTGACTTTAGCCTGAGTTATTTAAATGTAAAGACTAAACCTAAATGGCTGGGCAACCACAATATGGGTTTTTTCAAATGTGGGAGTTGTGCAATGTGTAGATGGGCATGGCAAGCCAAGAAAGACTTTCAAGGAACTGGTAATAATA
Source organism: Pleurodeles waltl (assembly GCF_031143425.1). Taxonomy (NCBI): domain Eukaryota; kingdom Metazoa; phylum Chordata; class Amphibia; order Caudata; family Salamandridae; genus Pleurodeles; species Pleurodeles waltl. The sequence goes on from NW_027150328.1 coordinate 19,968, forward strand.
GATATACCATTCAGACACATATAAACTGTAACACCACATTTGTAATCTATATGCTAGTTTGCAAATGTGATAAGATATATGTAGGTAGTACGATTCGTCCCCTTAGGATAAGGATCTCAGAGCACTGGAGAGCTATAAGACAGGATGATGAGCGGTATCCTATTGCTTTACACAGGAGATCATGCTTAGCACAAGGAGCTCATAAAGAATTTAAGTTCTTTGGATTTGAGTACATAGAGAAGAACCCACGGGGAGGTAATAGGGAATTAGCGTTAAGAAGGAAGGAATCCATGTGGATTATGCGGTTAGGAGTGGTGGAACTTGGATTAAATTCAGATTATGAATTAGAGTATTTCTTGGGAGAGAGATAATTGGATTAGAAACATATGATAATATGTGACTACTGACTTCTAAATGTATTAAGGAATGAGGAATTTAAAGATGTTAATGTGGATATCATACTTTATAATGGAGGTAAGGGATGAATATAATAATGATGACTGGCTGTACAATAGGCTACATATTACAATAATAATATATTCTGAATGATAAAATTAGATCAAATACTCTTCAGTCTGCTTATAGCAGAGAAGTAATTATTTAGAAAATGAGTCTGAGGTTTGTATACAACATATGTTTAGAGAGTGGTGCGAGTCCGATCTCTACACTTTAGGAGGGGGTCATAAATGACCGATAGAACGGGTTGAGGTTGGCATATAACATACTTTAATGTAAAATGGAGTTAGTCCGCTCGCGCTGTTTAACAAGGATTAGGAAAAGGGAGCAGGAGAATAGGCTTGCGGTTCGTGTATAATACACGCAAATAGGAAGTGGAACCAGTCCACTCTCTATGTCTAATGAGAATGGATATTTAAATATCGAAAGGGAGAATGGCCTCTGTTTGGTGAAACGCCGCGTACTCGCAGCGTGAGCAGAGGTGAACACAGGTATGTGATGATATTGGATACATTGTGGAAGAGAGTTGAGAGAATTTCTCCAAATTTAATGTAGACTTACAACAATTATGATTGAATATTGCAGGATACGCTTCCAAAATAGACTCACTGGGGCATCCTAAACGGGAGGAAGGTATTCTTTATTATTCATAGCCAGGTAAGCGATAAGAGGTAGCGAATTGAATGCTAATACATTAAGAGTGCTGATGGGAAAAATGTAGTAATTAACAAACATCGAACTCACGTTCATAGATATGAAGAATAAAACTATTACGCGGTATATTGAAACTAATTAGAACGCCAAGCAAAATATAAGAAACTGGTTTTAGGAATAAGACAGGTATATTTTTCTTTCGCTTTTAAGATGGAGATAGATTATATTTACACCATGTCACAGGAATGATAAGGTTCTTCTAGCACTAGTTAGATATTTACTTGGGTTTATACTAACTTATATTGTACAAATTTTGAGAAGTCACAAGTGGTGATGAACAATTTTGGTGGTTGAATGGGGTTCTTCTTTTTTGACACTGAGATCAATTGGTCACATTATTTTCACGGGAGATGTAAAATAGTGAGAACAATATATGTATATTTATTTTATATTTGTTGGATATTGTTTGTTGTAGTAGTCCTGAAGAAGTCGAGGGGTATTCCCCAGGCAAAACACGTGTTGATTGACTGAGAAGACAGAAAAACTGAAACTGGAGAAAATTTGAGAACATTTCGGATTGAAACATATCAAGAGGAATAAAACAAGTCAATTGAAATATTGGACTTTGATGCTTATGAAGACTTTGAAATGATTATATCATACTAATTTTTTCTGGTTACAGAATAACGGACGAGTGCTGATGGTATTGTATTGTATGGATAACACTTTTGCTGTTATCTTTGCTAAGTTTTGAATGGAGGGTTTTCTTAGCTTTAGGACTGTCTGACTAAATACTAACTTTATAAGCTCAAAGGTGAGCGCCATTCCCCTTTCAATACCACCCCGGGTAGTTTATGATCTCTCTGCCAGCACTTTGGCTTTCTGCTGAGAGTCCTGCCTGCCAAGTGGTATACTAACCTGTCTCTGGGCACTTGAAAGGTGCAGCTGGTGGAAAAGGACAGAAATCCATGCAAAGATCACTGTGCGGGGAAACTTTCAAAGTACCACCTGCTTCACAGCTGAAAAACGATGCACCGCTGGCCACGCAGCTAAAATTGACGCACGACCAGCATCGCAGCTGGGAGAGCGACACAACGTGGCTTGAGAAAAGACATGCAACACCCGCATTGGCTGCTGTTAACGACGCAAGCCCCCACGCAGCGCGGTTTCTTGACACCGTGCAACCGGACTTCGACACAACATCGCTGGGTGCGAAAAATCAGCACAAAGCCTGCCCGGGCCTGAGGTGCCTGTCCGGATCAATGCATTGCTCTTTTGTGGGGGAGAAGAAATGATGCACGCCAACCCGACCAGAGGAGAAACTATGCACGCTCTCACTTGCGAGCGAGAAATTGACACATCGCTGAACTTTTTCGACACAGGCTCGCCCATGCGGCTTTATGTTGATGCTCCCCAGGTAATTTTGTACGCTAACAGAATTCTCACTGTTTTCTTAAGTATTTAAGACTCTTTTGCTTCTTAAATTCATAACTTGACTTGTGTATGTTTGATTTTTGTCATTTTGGTCTTCTTTTGTTTAGATAAATATTATCTATATTTCTAAACCTGTGTTGTGTCATTTTGTAGTGTTTTCACTGAGTAACTGTGTGTGTTGGTACAAATACTTTACACCTTGCTTCTGAAGTTAAGCCTGCCTGCTTGTGCCAAGCTACCAAATGGGTGAGCGGGGGTTAACTGAGGGTGATTCTCCGTTACCCTGACTAGAGTGAGGGTCCTTGCTTGGACAGGGGGTAACCTGACTGCCAACCAAAGACCCAATTTCTAACACTATTGAAAATTCACACCTTTTAAACCCAGTTTGAGCATTTTGTTTTTGGCTTGGCGTTTTTTTCTTTTTCTAGAAAAAATGGCACACAGGCAAAATAGAGACCAAGACGACCAGGAGAGACAGCCTTCATCAGAAGAAGAAGAACGTCCCGTGAGAAAGGACTCAATTGCCTGGAATGTTTTATTCAATTCCTTCTGGGGATACGAAGGTGATTGCGAAGGTTGTGAAAAGTAACCTTTGCAAAAAGGAGCTGTCGAGGGGGATGACCCGGAGATACTCACATGGGACAACTAGTATGCTGAAGCACCTGCGGACGATCCACCCTTGCCACCTCCCAAGGGGAGAGATTAAAAGAGATGAACTGCATGCCTCTATATCTGCTACAATGCAGTTAGCTCCTGGGACCCAGCGCTGGCTAAAGTAACATCTAATCTGCAGAGTGTCATTCCAGAACTCCTGAAAGTTGGCGTAATTTGCACAGTGTGCAACAAAGTAATCACTATGTGGTTGTGAGTGGGTATTGGGGTGGGTATGGGAGTGGGTGTGTGAGTGAATGACTGGCTGTACTGATGTGTAAGTGTGTATGTGAGTGGCTGTATCAGTGTGTGAGTTGATATGTAAGTAGTTTGTTGGTGTGTGAGTGGGTGTGTGAGTGTCTGTTTGGGAGTGGGTATATGAGGGAGTGTGTGAGTGGCTGTATGACTGTATGACTGTGTTAGTGGGGATGTAAATGTGTGGGTGTGTGAGGGTGTGAATTTGTGTGTGAGTCGCTTATGGGTGTGTTAGTGGGTATGTAACGGAGTGCTTAGATGTTTGAGTAGCTGTGTGAGTGGCTATATTGGTATTCAAGTGGGTCTTTGAATGAATGTGTAAGTATGTGAGAAGTGAGCATCTGTATAGGTGTGTGAGTGGGTGTATGAATGGCTGTATGGGACTATAACTGGGTGTCTGACTGTGTAAGAAAGTACTTTATTTTAAATTGTCACCTGGAACACCCCCACAATGTAATCTAATGGAACAGCACTGGAAGAACTTATTTGTAAACTACATTATTGCAATACATGGTGCAACTCATCTGTATAAAAAAGAAAACAACATAAATGAATTATTATGACAATTTATAAAATAATAAAATAAAATACATATTTTAACAGTGCATGCATAACTTCATAATACCAACACATCACTATACATTACCCATCCTGTAATGCTATGTTATAATAAAAATCAGCATTTCATTTTCTTTTTTTTACTGTTCTCAGCTTCTATTCTTATACCACATAAATGATGTACTGTATAAAGAATTATCCTTGAACAGTGGGGAAAAACAATCTTAAAGACTGAATAAAAAAAAACAGAACTGGACAGTATGTAGTTGCAAATAAGCAACACTGTGCATTGCACTCACTACAATGTTTTAAACAATTCATCTATGTGTATTTTCACTACTAATGTAAATAAATATATGCGCAAAATAACAGCTTCATCATTAGAAGTGCTACAGTAACAGTACCAGATATATAAGGCAAGGCAAAACCTTATGAAGACATCAGTCGTAGTAGGCCGCATGATGTAATCAATCCTGATAAGGCATGAAGAATAACTAGACTATTCCACTTTTGCAACTGTCACTCTCCTTAGAAATTTGGGGCCAGATGTAGGAAGAAACCAAATTGCGACTTGCAATTTGCGAGTCTGTGCGACTCGCAAATTGCAACTCACAATTTGCCATGCAGAAACGTGTCTCAGACACCTTCTGCGACTCGCAATGGGGTCGCAAAGACCCACCTCATTAATATTAATGAGGTGTGTCGCAGTTTGCGACCCCATTGCGAGTATGGGCACTCACGGGGATGGTGGCCTGCTGGAGACAGCAGACCTCCATGTCCGTGACTGCTTTTGCAATAAAGCAGTTTTTTTTTTCTATCTGCAGCCCGTTTTCCTTAAAGGAAAACGAGCTGCACTTAGAAAAAAAAAACGAAACCTTTTGTTTTGGTGTTTTTCAGGGCAGGCAGTGGTCCATAGGCCCACTACCTGCTGTGAAAAATTATTTTTGTGATCATTCACAAAGGGGAAGGGGTCCCATGGGGACCCTTCCCGTTTGCGAATGAGTTACCATCCACTTCAAGTGGATGGTAACTGCGAGTTCATTTGCGACCGCTTTTGCGGTCGCAAATGAACTTGCATCGCGTTGCGAGTCGCAAATAGGAAGGGCACACCCCTTCCTATCTGCAAGTCGGAAACACATTTTGCGAGTCGGTTCCGACTCACAAAATGCGTTTCTGCATCGCGTAGAGGCTTTTGCGCCTCGCAAACAGCGTTTTTCGCCATTTGCGAGGCGCAAAACTCTTGCTACATCTGGCCCATGGTTCCAAAAACAGAAGATAGGAATTTGGTAATGTTATACTTGCATTACTAATCAAAAGAAACATATGCTGAAAATGGGAACTTCATCATTAGAAGTGCTACAGTAACACTACTAGAGATACAAAAGCAAAGCCTTATAGAGACGCCACCTTTAGTAGGCCGTATGGTGTCATAAATCCTGATAATGCATCTACAATAAGTACAGTATTCGTTTTTCGAACTGTAATCCACTTTAGAACTTTGGTTCCAAAAACAAAAGATATAAATTTGCTAACTTCGAAGGAAATCTTTGCTTGAATTTAAGGTTGTTATCATTGCATTCTGTCCATCCCCTTCTACTTCTTAGATTTACAGTGTATTGAATAGATCTAATGGTAAGTTCTTCATGAAAAATGATAGCGAATGTAGTATACGTTTTCACTAGAGATTGATATTTGTCCTGCTTTAAAGTTAGCAATCTCAATATGTAATTTACTACCATCTGCTCTGCAGCATAGCAGTGTTAAAATAACATACTTCCCACTTCTTGCTACATGTAAAGTCGACAGAATATCTGTTTGATAGTTTTTTACATCCATTGTTGAGAATATCATTTTTTGTAATGAATCAAAATTACAATTTTGGGAATCTGAAAATGTTAAATAAAAAAAATACTCTGATTCTACTTGTGTAGTTGATCTGTATGAGCAATCTTCACATTCCTGGTGCTACCAATAACTAAGTCCAAATACGTCATTTACAGGTATCTCTTCTTCTTCTAAGACACCAAATATCACAGTTAAAAACTCCTGTTCATCGTCTTGAGTATCTTGAGTAAACTGTACAGATCCACTGCATGGATCTACAGAGTCTTAAATTACTGATGCAAAATGTATTTTCGTTCTTTCAGTATGTTGACGGTTCATCAAACTACACAGTGCAGAACACAATACCTTCTGTTGTTTCTCTTAAATTTTGCATCCACAATACTAAGTAATGCAAGCAAAATGTTTACTGCAAAATGAGCATAGAGGATTACACCAGAGGGGTTACATTATTGGTATCTTGCAATATCTCCATCTTTTTACATTTTTTGTTTCTTAACAACTTTCTTCTTCTCTTTCATTTTCTTCTTTGCAACACCATCACTACACTTCTTTGACATTTTCTGCTTTGGACAGATGGATTGTTTCTCTGGATACTGTCCTATATGAGGAGCATCAACACTTCTTAATCAGTTGTATTATGTATCACAGCTGGAATCTTTGTTTACTTTGATGTCATCAAATGCAACAAGACACAAACCAGATAATCTCCTAACTCGAGACAAAGCTACATATGACATACCTTCCTTAAGGACTGTACTACCAATATTAATAAATAATAATCAAATTTAATCATAATGTATGCCATCTCATTGCTATTAGGGAAACTAATAAAATCAATAACTTTTCCCATAACATTCACCAAACCTTCCTCAACATTTACATTTTGACACAAAATAATGCTACAGTTTTTGCATAGACCTAAAAAAAATTCCAATCCTGCAGTTTGTGAAACAGATTTTTCTAGTGAATCTAGTTTTGCTTGTAACTGTTCATTTAGCAATACAGTGACACCCTAGCGTTCCATTTTGTCTGTTGCCTTCACTTGCAAAGTTTCCTCTTTCTCCAATTCCAGCAGTTCTTTGTTGAACGAAGCACACTTCTCCAAAGTAGGCATTAGACACACAATAAGTTGACCTTCTTTTATCAAAGTGAACATTAGGTCTGCTGCTGTCTTTATTTTTTCTGTCACAGGGACCTGGCATCTAAATTTACTTGCCAGGTCCAGAACTCCCCTTTTAATACATGTAAGTCACCCCTAAGGTACGCCCTAGATAGCCCTATGGGCAGGGTGCCATGTATGTGGAAGGCAGGACATGTGCCAGGTTGCGTGGCCTGTCCTGGTAGTGACAAACAGCCTAACTTGGTGTCTCACTGCTGTGAGTGATGTATTCTCATAGGATTGCATTAGAAATGCCCTGCCTTATGTGTAAGGGGTATTGTCTGATTTATGAGGGGTAGCATAGGCATGTTTGGTATGGTTGTAATGGTGATAATAAATGCTGCTTACTGGTGTAGGTGTATTTTTTATTACTATTACAGAAATGCCACTTCTAGAAAGTGTGCATTTATCTGTGCTTATGACTCTGGTGTTTTGCAGCTTGGCTCCAATCCACGTCTGGGCAGAGTGACAGTTGGGGCTTTGTGCATACTTTTCAGACAGCCTGTACACAGGGAGGGTGGAGGTGTCACAGAGGTGCATCTGCATACTGAATAGACTTCCTTGGCTGAGAGAAGAGAGAGGCGGGACACACCTACATTTGTAAAGGCTGTGCCCTGTCCTCACACAATAGGGTTGTTTACCTCCAACTGATGTTTGAAGCCTGCGCTAGAGGAGAGAGGGGGCACTCCCAGAACCAGTTGTAACTGGCTGGAACCTCCTCCCCCCTACCATTGTAAAACACTGTAAGGACTGAGCATAAGTACAGGGGAGTTCACGCCACAATTTGGAGACTCTTGGAGACATTTTTGTAATGGACACAGAAGGCTGGAAGGACTCACCAGGAACCGCCATGGACTGCTGCTGCTGTGCTGATCTGTGACCTGCTTGGTCACTGTAAGGACTTGCCACTTGCTAGCATCCTCTTTGTGCTGGCCTGTTGCTGGGCCCCTTCACCTGTGGGCCTTTTTCTTAGATTCTAATCTCCAGGGGCATGGTGCTGTGGCCCCTGGCCCCTGCAACCTTGTGAAGCACAAGGAGTGCTTCATCTGATTATATAGCGCCTTGAGGGTGCGTCGTTGTGCTTACTTTGAGCGCGTGGAGAGTGCTCTGTGTAATTGCCCTCAGCAGCTCGGGAAGCACTTTATTCACGTAATCTATGGTGCTTTCCTAGTGCTCTGCTGCCGTGGTAATCACTGCTGCGACCCGGGAGCTACAAATTTCAATCACGTCAAAGACGCGCTGCATTTGGTGCCCCCGGGGCACGAGAAAACGGAAGATTAAGGAACTTGGAGCAAGCGTGCTCCTAGCGGTGCACTCGGGGCAAGGTTCACTCCGAGGAGTGCCCCTGGGGCACCAGAAGGCCCTTGCTTGGGCCCAATACCGCCATGAGCCGGGAGAAGGAACGGGGTTACTCATGCACCAGACTGGGTGCAGGCGAGTGTATACAATCGGCCCCAGGAGAAAGGAAGACCTCATCTGAAGTCTCCCTTTGGATCCCAGGGACGCCCTGGAAGCAGGACACAGGGGTGAGGGAGAATCCCTCTCCCCTATTCCCTGCGCTAGGAGTGTGATCGCTCCTGTGGCGTAAAAGAGTTGTTGTAGGACCGCGGGTGGGGTGGAAGCCTCGCCCGGAGGCCCCTGCGCCGCCGGTCCTATTTTGGGCCTGTTATTAAAGCAGGGGGGTGCGTGGCACTTCCCTGATTGTTGTGCTGACTTTAGCCTGAGTTATTTAAATGTAAAGACTAAACCTAAATGGCTGGGCAACCACAATATGGGTTTTTTCAAATGTGGGAGTTGTGCAATGTGTAGATGGGCATGGCAAGCCAAGAAAGACTTTCAAGGAACTGGTAATAATAGATATACCATTCAGACACATATAAACTGTAACACCACATTTGTAATCTATATGCTAGTTTGCAAATGTGATAAGATATATGTAGGTAGTACGATTCGTCCCCTTAGGATAAGGATCTCAGAGCACTGGAGAGCTATAAGACAGGATGATGAGCGGTATCCTATTGCTTTACACAGGAGATCATGCTTAGCACAAGGAGCTCATAAAGAATTTAAGTTCTTTGGATTTGAGTACATAGAGAAGAACCCACGGGGAGGTAATAGGGAATTAGCGTTAAGAAGGAAGGAATCCATGTGGATTATGCGGTTAGGAGTGGTGGAACTTGGATTAAATTCAGATTATGAATTAGAGTATTTCTTGGGAGAGAGATAATTGGATTAGAAACATATGATAATATGTGACTACTGACTTCTAAATGTATTAAGGAATGAGGAATTTAAAGATGTTAATGTGGATATCATACTTTATAATGGAGGTAAGGGATGAATATAATAATGATGACTGGCTGTACAATAGGCTACATATTACAATAATAATATATTCTGAATGATAAAATTAGATCAAATACTCTTCAGTCTGCTTATAGCAGAGAAGTAATTATTTAGAAAATGAGTCTGAGGTTTGTATACAACATATGTTTAGAGAGTGGTGCGAGTCCGATCTCTACACTTTAGGAGGGGGTCATAAATGACCGATAGAACGGGTTGAGGTTGGCATATAACATACTTTAATGTAAAATGGAGTTAGTCCGCTCGCGCTGTTTAACAAGGATTAGGAAAAGGGAGCAGGAGAATAGGCTTGCGGTTCGTGTATAATACACGCAAATAGGAAGTGGAACCAGTCCACTCTCTATGTCTAATGAGAATGGATATTTAAATATCGAAAGGGAGAATGGCCTCTGTTTGGTGAAACGCCGCGTACTCGCAGCGTGAGCAGAGGTGAACACAGGTATGTGATGATATTGGATACATTGTGGAAGAGAGTTGAGAGAATTTCTCCAAATTTAATGTAGACTTACAACAATTATGATTGAATATTGCAGGATACGCTTCCAAAATAGACTCACTGGGGCATCCTAAACGGGAGGAAGGTATTCTTTATTATTCATAGCCAGGTAAGCGATAAGAGGTAGCGAATTGAATGCTAATACATTAAGAGTGCTGATGGGAAAAATGTAGTAATTAACAAACATCGAACTCACGTTCATAGATATGAAGAATAAAACTATTACGCGGTATATTGAAACTAATTAGAACGCCAAGCAAAATATAAGAAACTGGTTTTAGGAATAAGACAGGTATATTTTTCTTTCGCTTTTAAGATGGAGATAGATTATATTTACACCATGTCACAGGAATGATAAGGTTCTTCTAGCACTAGTTAGATATTTACTTGGGTTTATACTAACTTATATTGTACAAATTTTGAGAAGTCACAAGTGGTGATGAACAATTTTGGTGGTTGAATGGGGTTCTTCTTTTTTGACACTGAGATCAATTGGTCACATTATTTTCACGGGAGATGTAAAATAGTGAGAACAATATATGTATATTTATTTTATATTTGTTGGATATTGTTTGTTGTAGTAGTCCTGAAGAAGTCGAGGGGTATTCCCCAGGCAAAACACGTGTTGATTGACTGAGAAGACAGAAAAACTGAAACTGGAGAAAATTTGAGAACATTTCGGATTGAAACATATCAAGAGGAATAAAACAAGTCAATTGAAATATTGGACTTTGATGCTTATGAAGACTTTGAAATGATTATATCATACTAATTTTTTCTGGTTACAGAATAACGGACGAGTGCTGATGGTATTGTATTGTATGGATAACACTTTTGCTGTTATCTTTGCTAAGTTTTGAATGGAGGGTTTTCTTAGCTTTAGGACTGTCTGACTAAATACTAACTTTATAAGCTCAAAGGTGAGCGCCATTCCCCTTTCAATACCACCCCGGGTAGTTTATGATCTCTCTGCCAGCACTTTGGCTTTCTGCTGAGAGTCCTGCCTGCCAAGTGGTATACTAACCTGTCTCTGGGCACTTGAAAGGTGCAGCTGGTGGAAAAGGACAGAAATCCATGCAAAGATCACTGTGCGGGGAAACTTTCAAAGTACCACCTGCTTCACAGCTGAAAAACGATGCACCGCTGGCCACGCAGCTAAAATTGACGCACGACCAGCATCGCAGCTGGGAGAGCGACACAACGTGGCTTGAGAAAAGACATGCAACACCCGCATTGGCTGCTGTTAACGACGCAAGCCCCCACGCAGCGCGGTTTCTTGACACCGTGCAACCGGACTTCGACACAACATCGCTGGGTGCGAAAAATCAGCACAAAGCCTGCCCGGGCCTGAGGTGCCTGTCCGGATCAATGCATTGCTCTTTTGTGGGGGAGAAGAAATGATGCACGCCAACCCGACCAGAGGAGAAACTATGCACGCTCTCACTTGCGAGCGAGAAATTGACACATCGCTGAACTTTTTCGACACAGGCTCGCCCATAGCGGCTTTATGTTGATGCTCCCCAGGTAATTTTGTACGCTAACAGAATTCTCACTGTTTTCTTAAGTATTTAAGACTCTTTTGCTTCTTAAATTCATAACTTGACTTGTGTATGTTTGATTTTTGTCATTTTGGTCTTCTTTTGTTTAGATAAATATTATCTATATTTCTAAACCTGTGTTGTGTCATTTTGTAGTGTTTTCACTGAGTAACTGTGTGTGTTGGTACAAATACTTTACACCTTGCTTCTGAAGTTAAGCCTGCCTGCTTGTGCCAAGCTACCAAATGGGTGAGCGGGGGTTAACTGAGGGTGATTCTCCGTTACCCTGACTAGAGTGAGGGTCCTTGCTTGGACAGGGGGGTAACCTGACTGCCAACCAAAGACCCAATTTCTAACACTATTGAAAATTCACACCTTTTAAACCCAGTTTGAGCATTTTGTTTTTGGCTTGGCGTTTTTTTCTTTTTCTAGAAAAAATGGCACACAGGCAAAATAGAGACCAAGACGACCAGGAGAGACAGCCTTCATCAGAAGAAGAAGAACGTCCCGTGAGAAAGGACTCAATTGCCTGGAATGTTTTATTCAATTCCTTCTGGGGATACGAAGGTGATTGCGAAGGTTGTGAAAAGTAACCTTTGCAAAAAGGAGCTGTCGAGGGGGATGACCCGGAGATACTCACATGGGACAACTAGTATGCTGAAGCACCTGCGGACGATCCACCCTTGCCACCTCCCAAGGGGAGAGATTAAAAGAGATGAACTGCATGCCTCTATATCTGCTACAATGCAGTTAGCTCCTGGGACCCAGCGCTGGCTAAAGTAACATCTAATCTGCAGAGTGTCATTCCAGAACTCCTGAAAGTTGGCGTAATTTGCACAGTGTGCAACAAAGTAATCACTATGTGGTTGTGAGTGGGTATTGGGGTGGGTATGGGAGTGGGTGTGTGAGTGAATGACTGGCTGTACTGATGTGTAAGTGTGTATGTGAGTGGCTGTATCAGTGTGTGAGTTGATATGTAAGTAGTTTGTTGGTGTGTGAGTGGGTGTGTGAGTGTCTGTTTGGGAGTGGGTATATGAGGGGAGTGTGTGAGTGGCTGTATGACTGTATGACTGTGTTAGTGGGGATGTAAATGTGTGGGTGTGTGAGGGTGTGAATTTGTGTGTGAGTCGCTTATGGGTGTGTTAGTGGGTATGTAACGGAGTGCTTAGATGTTTGAGTAGCTGTGTGAGTGGCTATATTGGTATTCAAGTGGGTCTTTGAATGAATGTGTAAGTATGTGAGAAGTGAGCATCTGTATAGGTGTGTGAGTGGGTGTATGAATGGCTGTATGGGGACTATAACTGGGTGTCTGACTGTGTAAGAAAGTACTTTATTTTAAATTGTCACCTGGAACACCCCCACAATGTAATCTAATGGAACAGCACTGGAAGAACTTATTTGTAAACTACATTATTGCAATACATGGTGCAACTCATCTGTATAAAAAAGAAAACAACATAAATGAATTATTATGACAATTTATAAAATAATAAAATAAAATACATATTTTAACAGTGCATGCATAACTTCATAATACCAACACATCACTATACATTACCCATCCTGTAATGCTATGTTATAATAAAAATCAGCATTTCATTTTCTTTTTTTTACTGTTCTCAGCTTCTATTCTTATACCACATAAATGATGTACTGTATAAAGAATTATCCTTGAACAGTGGGGAAAAACAATCTTAAAGACTGAATAAAAAAAAACAGAACTGGACAGTATGTAGTTGCAAATAAGCAACACTGTGCATTGCACTCACTACAATGTTTTAAACAATTCATCTATGTGTATTTTCACTACTAATGTAAATAAATATATGCGCAAAATAACAGCTTCATCATTAGAAGTGCTACAGTAACAGTACCAGATATATAAGGCAAGGCAAAACCTTATGAAGACATCAGTCGTAGTAGGCCGCATGATGTAATCAATCCTGATAAGGCATGAAGAATAACTAGACTATTCCACTTTTGCAACTGTCACTCTCCTTAGAAATTTGGGGCCAGATGTAGGAAGAAACCAAATTGCGACTTGCAATTTGCGAGTCTGTGCGACTCGCAAATTGCAACTCACAATTTGCCATGCAGAAACGTGTCTCAGACACCTTCTGCGACTCGCAATGGGGTCGCAAAGACCCACCTCATTAATATTAATGAGGTGTGTCGCAGTTTGCGACCCCATTGCGAGTATGGGCACTCACGGGGATGGTGGCCTGCTGGAGACAGCAGACCTCCATGTCCGTGACTGCTTTTGCAATAAAGCAGTTTTTTTTTTCTATCTGCAGCCCGTTTTCCTTAAAGGAAAACGAGCTGCACTTAGAAAAAAAAAAACGAAACCTTTTGTTTTGGTGTTTTTCAGGGCAGGCAGTGGTCCATAGGCCCACTACCTGCTGTGAAAAATTATTTTTGTGATCATTCACAAAGGGGAAGGGGGTCCCATGGGGAC
>NW_027150329.1:0-33672 GCF_031143425.1 Pleurodeles waltl
GAATCTGAGAGGAGCCACAAATTTTCTTCCACCCAGCGTTCCCCGAAGTCTCCCGATAAAAATGATACCTCACTTGTGTGGGTAGGCCTAGCGCCCTCGACAGGAAACGCCCCAAAGCGCAACGTGGACACATCCACATTTTTGGAAGAAAACAGAGGTGTTTTTTGCGAAGTGCCTACCTGTAGATTTTGGCCTCTAGCTCAGCCGGCACCTAGGGAAACCTACCAAACCTGTGCCTTTCTGAAAACTAGAGACCTAGGGGAATCCAAGGAGGGGTGACTTGCGGGGCTCGGACCAGGTTCTGTTACCCAGAATCCTTTGCAAACCTCAAAATTTGGCTAAAAAAACACATGTTCCTCACATTTCTGTGGCAGAAAGTTCTGGAATCTGAGAGGAGCCACAAATTTCCTTCCACCCAGCGTTCCCCCAAGTCTCCCGATAAAAATGGTACCTCACTTGTGTGGGTAGGCCTAGCGCCCGCGACAGGAAACGCCCCAAAGCGCAACGTGGACACATCCAAATTTTTGGAAGAAAACAGAGGTGTTATTTGCGAAGTGCCTACCTGTAGATTTTGGCCTCTAGCTCAGCCGGCACCTAGGGAAACCTACCAAACCTGTGCATTTCTGAAAACTAGAGACCTAGGGGAATCCAAGGAGGGGTGACTTGCGGGGCTCGGACCAGGTTCTGTTACCCAGAATCCTTTGCAAACCTCAAAATTTGGCTAAAAAAACACATGTTCCTCACATTTCTGTGGCAGAAAGTTCAGGAATCTGAGAGGAGCCACAAATTTCCTTCCACCCAGCGTTCCCCCAAGTCTCCCGATAAAAATGATACCTCACTTGTGTGGGTAGGCCTAGCGCCCGCAACAGGAAACGCCCCAAAGCGCAACGTGGACACATCCACATTTTTGGAAGAAAACAGAGGTGTTTTTTGCGAAGTGCTTACCTGTAGATTTTGGCCTCTAGCTCAGCCGGCACCTAGGGAAACCTAACTAAACCTGTGCATTTCTGAAAACTAGAGACCTAGGGGAATCCAAGGAGGGGGTGACTTGCGGGGCTCGGACCCAGGTTCTGTTACCCAGAATCCTTTGCAAACCTCAAAATTTGGGTAAAAAAACACATGTTCCTCACATTTCTGTGGCAGAAAGTTTGGGAATCTGAGAGGAGCCACAAATGTTCTTCCACCCAGCGTTCCCCGAAGTCTCCCGATAAAAATGATACCTCACTTGTGTGGGTAGGCCTAGCGCCCTCGACAGGAAACGCCCCAAAGCGCAACGTGGACACATCCACATTTTTGGAAGAAAACAGAGGTGTTTTTTGCGAAGTGCCTACCTGTAGATTTGGGCCTCTAGCTCAGCCGGCACCTAGGGAAACCTACCAACCCTATGCATTTCTGAAAACTAGAGACCTAGGGGAATCCAAGGAGGGGTGACTTGCGGGGCTCGGACCAGGTTCTGTTACCCGTAATCCTTTGCAAACCTAAAATTTGGCTAAAAAAACACATGTTCCTCACATTTCTGTGGCAGAAAAGTTCGGGAATCTGAGAGGAGCCACAAATTTCCTTCCACCCAGCGTTTCCCCAAGTCTCCCGATAAAAATGATACCTCACTTGTGTGGGTAGGCCTAGCGCCCACGACAGGAAACGCCCCAAAGCGCAACGTGGGCACATCCACATTTTTGGAAGAAAACAGAGGTGTTTTTAGCGAAGTGCCTACCTGTAGATTTTGGCCTGTAGCTCAGCCGGCACCTAGGGAAACCTACCAAACCTGTGCATTTCTGAAAACTAGAGACCTAGGGGAATCCAAGGAGGGGTGACTTGCGGGGCTCGGACCAGGTTCTGTTACCCAGAATCCTTTGCAAACCTCAAAATTTGGCTAAAAAAACACATGTTCCTCACATTTCTGTGGCAGAAAGTTCTGGAATCTTAGAGGAGCCACAAATTTCCTTCCACCCAGCGTTCCCCCAAGTCTCCCGATAAAAATGATACCTCACTTGTGTGGGTAGGCCTAGCGCCCGCGAGAGGAAACGCCCCAAAGCGCAACGTGGACACATCCAAATTTTTGGAAGAAAACAGAGGTGTTTTTTGCGAAGTGCCTACCTGTAGATTTTGGCCTCTAGCTCAGCTGGCACCTAGGGAAACCTACCAAACCTGTGCATTTCTGAAAACTAGAGACCTAGGGAATCCAAGGAGGGGTGACTTGCGGGGCTCGGACCAGGTTCTGTTACCCAGAATCCTTTGCAAACCTCAAAATTTGGCTAAAAAAACACATGTTCCTCACATTTCTGTGGCAGAAAGTTCAGGAATCTGAGAGGAGCCACAAATTTCCTTCCACCCAGCGTTCCCCCAAGTCTCCGGATAAAAATGATACCTCACTTGTGTGGGTAGGCCTAGCGCCCACGACAGAAAACGCCCCAAAGCGCAACGTGGACACATCCAAATTTTTGGAAGAAAACAGAGGTGTTTTTTGCGAAGTGCATACCTGTAGATTTTGGCCTCTAGCTCAGCCGCCACCTAGGGAAACCTACCAAACCTGTGCATTTCTGAAAACTAGAGACCTAGGGGAATCCAAGGAGGGGTGACTTGCGGGGCTCGGACCAGGTTCTGTTACCCAGAATCCTTTGCAAACCTCAAAATTTGGCTAAAAAAACACATGTTCCTCACATTTCTGTGGCAGAAAGTTCAGGAATCTGAGAGGAGCCACAAATTTCCTTCCACCCAGCGTTCCCCCAAGTCTCCCGATAAAAATGATACCTCACTTGTGTGGGTAGGCCTAGCGCCCGCGACAGGAAACGCCCCAAAGCGCAACGTGGACACATCCAAATTTTTGGAAGAAAACAGAGGTGTTTTTTGCGAAGTGCTTACCTGTAGATTTTGGCCTCTAGCTCAGCCAGGCACCTAGGGAAACCTACTAAACCTGTGCATTTCTGAAAACTAGAGACCTAGGGGAATCCAAGGAGGGGGTCACTTGCGGGGCTCGGACCAGGTTCTGTTACCCAGAATCCTTTGCAAACCTCAAAATTTGGCTAAAAAAACACATGTTCCTCACATTTCTGTGGCAGAAAGTTCGGGAATTTGAGAGGAGCCACAAATTTCCTTCCACCCAGCGTTCCCCAAGTCTCCCGATAAAAATGATACCTCACTTGTGTGGGTAGGCCTAGCGCCCGCGACAGGAAACGCCCCAAAGCGCAACGTGGACACATCCAAATTTTTGGAAGAAAACAGAGGTGTTTTTTGCGAAGTGCCTACCTGTAGATTTTGGCCTCTAGCTCATCCGGCACCTAGGGAAACCTACCAAACCTGTGCATTTCTGAAAACTAGAGACCTAGGGGAATCCAAGGAGGGGTGACTTGCGGGGCTCGGACCAGGTTCTGTTACCCAGAATCCTTGCAAACCTCAAATTTGGCTAAAAAAACACATGTTCCTCACATTTCTGTGGCAGAAAGTTCAGGAATCTGAGAGGAGCCACAAATTTCCTTCCACCCAGCGTTCCCCCAAGTCTCCCGATAAAAATGATACCTCACTTGTGTGGGTAGGCCTAGCGCCCGCGACAGGAAACGCCCCAAAGCGCAACGTGGACACATCCAAATTTTTTGAAGAAAACAAAGGTTGTTTTTTTTGCGAAGTGCTTACCTGTAGATTTTGGCCTCTAGCTCAGCCGGCACCTAGGGAAACCTACTAAACCTGTGCATTTCTGAAAACTAGAGACCTAGGGGAATCCAAGGAGGGGTGACTTGCGTGGCTCGGACCAGGTTCTGTTACCCAGAATCCTTTGCAAACCTCAAAATTTGGGTAAAAAAACACATGTTCCTCACATTTCTGTGGCAGAAAGTTCGGGAATCTGAGAGGAGCCACAAATTTCCTTCCACCCAGCGTTCCCCAAGTCTCCCGATAAAAATGATACTTCACTTGTGTGGGTAGGCCTAGCGCCCGCGACAGGAAAGGCCCCAAAGCGGCAACGTGGGCACATCCACATTTTTGGAAGAAAACAGAGGTGTTTTTTGCGAAGTGCCTACCTGTAGATTTTGGCCTCTAGCTCAGCCGGCACCTAGGGAAACCTACCAAACCTGTGCATTTCTGAAAACTAGAGACCTAGGGGGAATCCAAGGAGGGGTGACTTGCGGGGCTCGGACCAGGTTCTGTTACCCAGAATCCTTTGCAAACCTCAAAATTTGGCTAAAAAAACACATGTTCCTCACATTTCTGTGGCAGAAAGTTCTGGAATCTGAGAGGAGCCACAAATTTCCTTCCACCAAGCGTTCCCCCAAGTCTCCCGATAAAAATGGTACCTCACTTGTGTGGGTAGGCCTAGCGCCCGCGACAGGAAACGCCCCAAAGCGCAACGTGGACACATCCAAATTTTTGGAAGAAAACAGAGGTGTTATTTGCGAAGTGCCTACCTGTAGATTTTGGCCTCTAGCTCAGCCGGCACCTAGGGAAACCTACCAAACCTGTGCATTTCTGAAAACTAGAGACCTAGGGGAATCCAAGGAGGGGTGACTTGCGGGGCTCGGACCAGGTTCTGTTACCCAGAATCCTTTGCAAACCTCAAAATTTGGCTAAAAAAACACATGTTCCTCACATTTCTGTGGCAGAAAGTTCAGGAATCTGAGAGGAGCCACAAATTTCCTTCCACCCGGCGTTCCTCAAAGTCTCCGGATAAAAATGATACCTCACTTGTGTGGGTAGGCCTAGCGCCCACGACAGAAAACGTCCCAAAGCGCAACGTGGACACATCCAAATTTTTGGAAGAAAACAGTGGTGTTTTTTGCGAAGTGCATACCTGTAGATTTTGGCCTCTA
The DNA here is from genome assembly GCF_031143425.1 of Pleurodeles waltl. NCBI lineage: Eukaryota > Metazoa > Chordata > Amphibia > Caudata > Salamandridae > Pleurodeles > Pleurodeles waltl. The sequence continues at coordinate 4,800 of NW_027150329.1, forward strand.
GCTCAGCCGGCACCTAGGGAAACCTACCAAACCTGTGCATTTCTGAAAACTAGAGACCTAGGGGAATCCAAGGAGGGGTGACTTGCAGGGCTCGGACCAGGTTCTGTTACCCAGAATCCTTTGCAAACCTCAAAATTTGGCTAAAAAAACACATGTTCCTCACATTTCTGTGGCAGAAAGTTCGTGAATCTGAGAGGAGCCACAAATTTCCTTCCACCCAGCGTTCCCCTAAGTCTCCCGATAAAAATGATACCTCACTTGTGTGGGTAGGCCTAGCGCCCGCGACAGGAAACGCCCCAAAGCGCAACGTGGACACATCCAAATTTTTGGAAGAAAACAGAGGTGTTTTTTGCGAAGTGCCTACCTGTAGATTTTGGCCTCTAGCTCAGCCGGCACCTAGGGAAACCTACCAAACCTGTGCATTTCTGAAAACTAGAGACCTAGGGGAATCCAAGGAGGGGTGACTTGCGGGGCTCGGACCAGTTTCTGTTACCCAGAATCCTTTGCAAACCTCAAAATTTGGCTAAAAAAACACATGTTCCTCACATTTCTGTGGCAGAAAGTTCAGGAATCTGAGAGGAGCCACAAATTTCCTTCCACCCAGAGTTCCCCCAAGTCTCCCGATAAAAATGATACCTCACTTGTGTGGGTAGGCCTAGCGCCCGCGACAGGAAACGCCCCAAAGCGCAACGTGGACACATCCAAATTTTTGGAAGAAAAAAGAGGTGTTTTTTGCGAAGTGCCTACCTGTAGATTTTGGCCTCTAGCTCAGCCGGCACCTAGGGAAACCTACCAAACCTGTGCATTTCTGAAAACTAGAGACCTAGGGGAATCCAAGGAGGGGTGACTTGCGGGGCTCGGACCAGGTTCTGTTACCCAGAATCCTTTGCAAACCTCAAAATTTGGCTAAAAAAACACATGTTCCTCACATTTCTGTGGCAGAAAGTTTGTGAATCTGAGAGGAGCCACAAATTTCCTTCCACCCAGTGTTCCCCAAGTCTCCCGATAAAAATGATACCTCACTTGTGTGGGTAGGCCTAGCGCCCGCTACAGGAAACGCCCCAAAGTGCAACGTGGGCACATCCACATTTTTGGAAGAAAACAGAGGTGTTTTTTGCGAAGTGCCTACCTGTAGATTTTGGCCTCTAGCTCAGCCGGCACCTAGGGAAACCTACCAAACCTGTGCCTTTCTGAAAACTAGAGACCTAGGGGAATCCAAGGAGGGGTGACTTGCGGGGCTCGGACCAGGTTCTGTTACCCAGAATCCTTTGCAAACCTCAAAATTTGGCTAAAAAAACACATGTTCCTCACATTTCTGTGGCAGAAAGTTCTGGAATCTGAGAGGAGCCACAAATTTCCTTCCACCCAGCGTTCCCCCAAGTCTCCCGATAAAAATGGTACCTCACTTGTGTGGGTAGGCCTAGCGCCCGCGACAGGAAACGCCCCAAAGCGCAACGTGGACACATCCAAATTTTTGGAAGAAAACAGAGGTGTTATTTGCGAAGTGCCTACCTGTAGATTTTGGCCTCTAGCTCAGCCGGCACCTAGGGAAACCTACCAAACCTGTGCATTTCTGAAAACTAGAGACCTAGGGGAATCCAAGGAGGGGTGACTTGCGGGGCTCGGACCAGGTTCTGTTACCCAGAATCCTTTGCAAACCTCAAAATTTGGCTAAAAAAACACATGTTCCTCACATTTCTGTGGCAGAAAGTTCAGGAATCTGAGAGGAGCCACAAATTTCCTTCCACCCAGCGTTCCCCCAAGTCTCCCGATAAAAATGATACCTCACTTGTGTGGGTAGGCCTAGCGCCCGCAACAGGAAACGCCCCAAAGCGCAACGTGGACACATCCACATTTTTGGAAGAAAACAGAGGTGTTTTTTGCGAAGTGCTTACCTGTAGATTTTGGCCTCTAGCTCAGCCGGCACCTAGGGAAACCTACTAAACCTGTGCATTTCTGAAAACTAGAGACCTAGGGGAATCCAAGGAGGGGTGACTTGCGGGGCTCGGACCAGGTTCTGTTACCCAGAATCCTTTGCAAACCTCAAAATTTGGGTAAAAAAACACATGTTCCTCACATTTCTGTGGCAGAAAGTTCGGGAATCTGAGAGGAGCCACAAATTTTCTTCCACCCAGCGTTCCCCGAAGTCTCCCGATAAAAATGATACCTCACTTGTGTGGGTAGGCCTAGCGCCCTCGACAGGAAACGCCCCAAAGCGCAACGTGGACACATCCACATTTTTGGAAGAAAACAGAGGTGTTTTTTGCGAAGTGCCTACCTGTAGATTTGGGCCTCTAGCTCAGCCGGCACCTAGGGAAACCTACCAAACCTGTGCATTTCTGAAAACTAGAGACCTAGGGGAATCCAAGGAGGGGTGACTTGCGGGGCTCGGACCAGGTTCTGTTACCCGGAATCCTTTGCAAACCTCAAAATTTGGCTAAAAAAACACATGTTCCTCACATTTCTGTGGCAGAAAGTTCGGGAATCTGAGAGGAGCCACAAATTTCCTTCCACCCAGTGTTCCCCAAGTCTCCCAATAAAAATGATACCTCACTTGTGTGGGTAGGCCTAGCGCCCGCTACAGGAAACGCCCCAAAGCGCAAACGTGGGCACATCCACATTTTTGGAAGAAAACAGAGGTGTTTTTTGCGAAGTGCCTACCTGTAGATTTTGGCCTCTAGCTCAGCCGGCACCTAGGGAAACCTACCAAACCTGTGCCTTTCTGAAAACTAGAGACCATGGGGAATCCAAGGAGGGGTGACTTGCGGGGCTCGGACCAGGTTCTGTTACCCAGAATCCTTTGCAAACCTCAAAATTTGGCTAAAAAAACACATGTTCCTCACATTTCTGTGGCAGAAAGTTCTGGAATCTGAGAGGAGCCACAAATTTCCTTCCACCCAGCGTTCCCCCAAGTCTCCCGATAAAAATGGTACCTCACTTGTGTGGGTAGGCCTAGCGCCCGCAACAGGAAACGCCCCAAAGCGCAACGTGGACACATCCAAATTTTTGGAAGAAAACAGAGGTGTTATTTGCGAAGTGCCTACCTGTAGATTTTGGCCTCTAGCTCAGCCGGCACCTAGGGAAACCTACCAAACCTGTGCATTTCTGAAAACTAGAGACCTAGGGGAATCCAAGGAGGGGTGACTTGCGGGGCTCGGACCAGGTTCTGTTACCCAGAATCCTTTGCAAACCTCAAAATTTGGCTAAAAAAACACATGTTCCTCACATTTCTGTGGCAGAAAGTTCAGGAATCTGAGAGGAGCCACAAATTTCCTTCCACCCAGCGTTCCCCCAAGTCTCCCGATAAAAATGATACCTCACTTGTGTGGGTAGGCCTAGCGCCCGCAACAGGAAACGCCCCAAAGCGCAACGTGGACACATCCACATTTTTGGAAGAAAACAGAGGTGTTTTTTGCGAAGTGCTTACCTGTAGATTTTGGCCTCTAGCTCAGCCGGCACCTAGGGAAACCTACTAAACCTGTGCATTTCTGAAAACTAGAGACCTAGGGGAATCCAAGGAGGGGTGACTTGCGGGGCTCGGACCAGGTTCTGTTACCCAGAATCCTTTGCAAACCTCAAAATTTGGGTAAAAAAACACATGTTCCTCACATTTCTGTGGCAGAAAGTTCGGGAATCTGAGAGGAGCCACAAATTTTCTTCCACCCAGCGTTCCCCGAAGTCTCCCGATAAAAATGATACCTCACTTGTGTGGGTAGGCCTAGCGCCCTCGACAGGAAACGCCCCAAAGCGCAACGTGGACACATCCACATTTTTGGAAGAAAACAGAGGTGTTTTTTGCGAAGTGCCTACCTGTAGATTTTGGCCTCTAGCTCAGCCGGCACCTAGGGAAACCTACCAAACCTGTGCCTTTCTGAAAACTAGAGACCTAGGGGAATCCAAGGAGGGGTGACTTGCGGGGCTCGGACCAGGTTCTGTTACCCAGAATCCTTTGCAAACCTCAAAATTTGGCTAAAAAAACACATGTTCCTCACATTTCTGTGGCAGAAAGTTCTGGAATCTGAGAGGAGCCACAAATTTCCTTCCACCCAGCGTTCCCCCAAGTCTCCCGATAAAAATGGTACCTCACTTGTGTGGGTAGGCCTAGCGCCCGCGACAGGAAACGCCCCAAAGCGCAACGTGGACACATCCAAATTTTTGGAAGAAAACAGAGGTGTTATTTGCGAAGTGCCTACCTGTAGATTTTGGCCTCTAGCTCAGCCGGCACCTAGGGAAACCTACCAAACCTGTGCATTTCTGAAAACTAGAGACCTAGGGGAATCCAAGGAGGGGTGACTTGCGGGGCTCGGACCAGGTTCTGTTACCCAGAATCCTTTGCAAACCTCAAAATTTGGCTAAAAAAACACATGTTCCTCACATTTCTGTGGCAGAAAGTTCAGGAATCTGAGAGGAGCCACAAATTTCCTTCCACCCAGCGTTCCCCCAAGTCTCCCGATAAAAATGATACCTCACTTGTGTGGGTAGGCCTAGCGCCCGCAACAGGAAACGCCCCAAAGCGCAACGTGGACACATCCACATTTTTGGAAGAAAACAGAGGTGTTTTTTGCGAAGTGCTTACCTGTAGATTTTGGCCTCTAGCTCAGCCGGCACCTAGGGAAACCTACTAAACCTGTGCATTTCTGAAAACTAGAGACCTAGGGGAATCCAAGGAGGGGTGACTTGCGGGGCTCGGACCAGGTTCTGTTACCCAGAATCCTTTGCAAACCTCAAAATTTGGGTAAAAAAACACATGTTCCTCACATTTCTGTGGCAGAAAGTTTGGGAATCTGAGAGGAGCCACAAATGTTCTTCCACCCAGCGTTCCCCGAAGTCTCCCGATAAAAATGATACCTCACTTGTGTGGGTAGGCCTAGCGCCCTCGACAGGAAACGCCCCAAAGCGCAACGTGGACACATCCACATTTTTGGAAGAAAACAGAGGTGTTTTTTGCGAAGTGCCTACCTGTAGATTTGGGCCTCTAGCTCAGCCGGCACCTAGGGAAACCTACCAACCCTGTGCATTTCTGAAAACTAGAGACCTAGGGGAATCCAAGGAGGGGTGACTTGCGGGGCTCGGACCAGGTTCTGTTACCCGTAATCCTTTGCAAACCTAAAAATTTGGCTAAAAAAACACATGTTCCTCACATTTCTGTGGCAGAAAGTTCGGGAATCTGAGAGGAGCCACAAATTTCCTTCCACCCAGCGTTCCCCAAGTCTCCCGATAAAAATGATACCTCACTTGTGTGGGTAGGCCTAGCGCCCACGACAGGAAACGCCCCAAAGCGCAACGTGGGCACATCCACATTTTTGGAAGAAAACAGAGGTGTTTTTAGCGAAGTGCCTACCTGTAGATTTTGGCCTGTAGCTCAGCCGGCACCTAGGGAAACCTACCAAACCTGTGCATTTCTGAAAACTAGAGACCTAGGGGAATCCAAGGAGGGGTGACTTGCGGGGCTCGGACCAGGTTCTGTTACCCAGAATCCTTTGCAAACCTCAAAATTTGGCTAAAAAAACACATGTTCCTCACATTTCTGTGGCAGAAAGTTCTGGAATCTTAGAGGAGCCACAAATTTCCTTCCACCCAGCGTTCCCCCAAGTCTCCCGATAAAAATGATACCTCACTTGTGTGGGTAGGCCTAGCGCCCGCGAGAGGAAACGCCCCAAAGCGCAACGTGGACACATCCAAATTTTTGGAAGAAAACAGAGGTGTTTTTTGCGAAGTGCCTACCTGTAGATTTTGGCCTCTAGCTCAGCTGGCACCTAGGGAAACCTACCAAACCTGTGCATTTCTGAAAACTAGAGACCTAGGGGAATCCAAGGAGGGGTGACTTGCGGGGCTCGGACCAGGTTCTGTTACCCAGAATCCTTTGCAAACCTCAAAATTTGGCTAAAAAAACACATGTTCCTCACATTTCTGTGGCAGAAAGTTCAGGAATCTGAGAGGAGCCACAAATTTCCTTCCACCCAGCGTTCCCCCAAGTCTCCGGATAAAAATGATACCTCACTTGTGTGGGTAGGCCTAGCGCCCACGACAGAAAACGCCCCAAAGCGCAACGTGGACACATCCAAATTTTTGGAAGAAAACAGAGGTGTTTTTTGCGAAGTGCATACCTGTAGATTTTGGCCTCTAGCTCAGCCGCCACCTAGGGAAACCTACCAAACCTGTGCATTTCTGAAAACTAGAGACCTAGGGGAATCCAAGGAGGGGTGACTTGCGGGGCTCGGACCAGGTTCTGTTACCCAGAATCCTTTGCAAACCTCAAAATTTGGCTAAAAAAACACATGTTCCTCACATTTCTGTGGCAGAAAGTTCAGGAATCTGAGAGGAGCCACAAATTTCCTTCCACCCAGCGTTCCCCCAAGTCTCCCGATAAAAATGATACCTCACTTGTGTGGGTAGGCCTAGCGCCCGCGACAGGAAACGCCCCAAAGCGCAACGTGGACACATCCAAATTTTTGGAAGAAAACAGAGGTGTTTTTTGCGAAGTGCTTACCTGTAGATTTTGGCCTCTAGCTCAGCCGGCACCTAGGGAAACCTACTAAACCTGTGCATTTCTGAAAACTAGAGACCTAGGGGAATCCAAGGAGGGGTCACTTGCGGGGCTCGGACCAGGTTCTGTTACCCAGAATCCTTTGCAAACCTCAAAATTTGGCTAAAAAAACACATGTTCCTCACATTTCTGTGGCAGAAAGTTCGGGAATTTGAGAGGAGCCACAAATTTCCTTCCACCCAGCGTTCCCCAAGTCTCCCGATAAAAATGATACCTCACTTGTGTGGGTAGGCCTAGCGCCCGCGACAGGAAACGCCCCAAAGCGCAACGTGGACACATCCAAATTTTTGGAAGAAAACAGAGGTGTTTTTTGCGAAGTGCCTACCTGTAGATTTTGGCCTCTAGCTCATCCGGCACCTAGGGAAACCTACCAAACCTGTGCATTTCTGAAAACTAGAGACCTAGGGGAATCCAAGGAGGGGTGACTTGCGGGGCTCGGACCAGGTTCTGTTACCCAGAATCCTTTGCAAACCTCAAAATTTGGCTAAAAAAACACATGTTCCTCACATTTCTGTGGCAGAAAGTTCAGGAATCTGAGAGGAGCCACAAATTTCCTTCCACCCAGCGTTCCCCCAAGTCTCCCGATAAAAATGATACCTCACTTGTGTGGGTAGGCCTAGCGCCCGCGACAGGAAACGCCCCAAAGCGCAACGTGGACACATCCAAATTTTTTGAAGAAAACAAAGGTGTTTTTTGCGAAGTGCTTACCTGTAGATTTTGGCCTCTAGCTCAGCCGGCACCTAGGGAAACCTACTAAACCTGTGCATTTCTGAAAACTAGAGACCTAGGGGAATCCAAGGAGGGGTGACTTGCGTGGCTCGGACCAGGTTCTGTTACCCAGAATCCTTTGCAAACCTCAAAATTTGGGTAAAAAAACACATGTTCCTCACATTTCTGTGGCAGAAAGTTCGGGAATCTGAGAGGAGCCACAAATTTCCTTCCACCCAGCGTTCCCCAAGTCTCCCGATAAAAATGATACTTCACTTGTGTGGGTAGGCCTAGCGCCCGCGACAGGAAAGGCCCCAAAGCGCAACGTGGGCACATCCACATTTTTGGAAGAAAACAGAGGTGTTTTTTGCGAAGTGCCTACCTGTAGATTTTGGCCTCTAGCTCAGCCGGCACCTAGGGAAACCTACCAAACCTGTGCATTTCTGAAAACTAGAGACCTAGGGGAATCCAAGGAGGGGTGACTTGCGGGGCTCGGACCAGGTTCTGTTACCCAGAATCCTTTGCAAACCTCAAAATTTGGCTAAAAAAACACATGTTCCTCACATTTCTGTGGCAGAAAGTTCTGGAATCTGAGAGGAGCCACAAATTTCCTTCCACCAAGCGTTCCCCCAAGTCTCCCGATAAAAATGGTACCTCACTTGTGTGGGTAGGCCTAGCGCCCGCGACAGGAAACGCCCCAAAGCGCAACGTGGACACATCCAAATTTTTGGAAGAAAACAGAGGTGTTATTTGCGAAGTGCCTACCTGTAGATTTTGGCCTCTAGCTCAGCCGGCACCTAGGGAAACCTACCAAACCTGTGCATTTCTGAAAACTAGAGACCTAGGGGAATCCAAGGAGGGGTGACTTGCGGGGCTCGGACCAGGTTCTGTTACCCAGAATCCTTTGCAAACCTCAAAATTTGGCTAAAAAAACACATGTTCCTCACATTTCTGTGGCAGAAAGTTCAGGAATCTGAGAGGAGCCACAAATTTCCTTCCACCCGGCGTTCCTCAAAGTCTCCGGATAAAAATGATACCTCACTTGTGTGGGTAGGCCTAGCGCCCACGACAGAAAACGTCCCAAAGCGCAACGTGGACACATCCAAATTTTTGGAAGAAAACAGTGGTGTTTTTTGCGAAGTGCATACCTGTAGATTTTGGCCTCTAGCTCAGCCGGCACCTAGGGAAACCTACCAAACCTGTGCATTTCTGAAAACTAGAGACCTAGGGGAATCCAAGGAGGGGTGACTTGCAGGGCTCGGACCAGGTTCTGTTACCCAGAATCCTTTGCAAACCTCAAAATTTGGCTAAAAAAACACATGTTCCTCACATTTCTGTGGCAGAAAGTTCGTGAATCTGAGAGGAGCCACAAATTTCCTTCCACCCAGCGTTCCCCTAAGTCTCCCGATAAAAATGATACCTCACTTGTGTGGGTAGGCCTAGCGCCCGCGACAGGAAACGCCCCAAAGCGCAACGTGGACACATCCAAATTTTTGGAAGAAAACAGAGGTGTTTTTTGCGAAGTGCCTACCTGTAGATTTTGGCCTCTAGCTCAGCCGGCACCTAGGGAAACCTACCAAACCTGTGCATTTCTGAAAACTAGAGACCTAGGGGAATCCAAGGAGGGGTGACTTGCGGGGCTCGGACCAGTTTCTGTTACCCAGAATCCTTTGCAAACCTCAAAATTTGGCTAAAAAAACACATGTTCCTCACATTTCTGTGGCAGAAAGTTCAGGAATCTGAGAGGAGCCACAAATTTCCTTCCACCCAGAGTTCCCCCAAGTCTCCCGATAAAAATGATACCTCACTTGTGTGGGTAGGCCTAGCGCCCGCGACAGGAAACGCCCCAAAGCGCAACGTGGACACATCCAAATTTTTGGAAGAAAAAAGAGGTGTTTTTTGCGAAGTGCCTACCTGTAGATTTTGGCCTCTAGCTCAGCCGGCACCTAGGGAAACCTACCAAACCTGTGCATTTCTGAAAACTAGAGACCTAGGGGAATCCAAGGAGGGGTGACTTGCGGGGCTCGGACCAGGTTCTGTTACCCAGAATCCTTTGCAAACCTCAAAATTTGGCTAAAAAAACACATGTTCCTCACATTTCTGTGGCAGAAAGTTTGTGAATCTGAGAGGAGCCACAAATTTCCTTCCACCCAGTGTTCCCCAAGTCTCCCGATAAAAATGATACCTCACTTGTGTGGGTAGGCCTAGCGCCCGCTACAGGAAACGCCCCAAAGTGCAACGTGGGCACATCCACATTTTTGGAAGAAAACAGAGGTGTTTTTTGCGAAGTGCCTACCTGTAGATTTTGGCCTCTAGCTCAGCCGGCACCTAGGGAAACCTACCAAACCTGTGCCTTTCTGAAAACTAGAGACCTAGGGGAATCCAAGGAGGGGTGACTTGCGGGGCTCGGACCAGGTTCTGTTACCCAGAATCCTTTGCAAACCTCAAAATTTGGCTAAAAAAACACATGTTCCTCACATTTCTGTGGCAGAAAGTTCTGGAATCTGAGAGGAGCCACAAATTTCCTTCCACCCAGCGTTCCCCCAAGTCTCCCGATAAAAATGGTACCTCACTTGTGTGGGTAGGCCTAGCGCCCGCGACAGGAAACGCCCCAAAGCGCAACGTGGACACATCCAAATTTTTGGAAGAAAACAGAGGTGTTATTTGCGAAGTGCCTACCTGTAGATTTTGGCCTCTAGCTCAGCCGGCACCTAGGGAAACCTACCAAACCTGTGCATTTCTGAAAACTAGAGACCTAGGGGAATCCAAGGAGGGGTGACTTGCGGGGCTCGGACCAGGTTCTGTTACCCAGAATCCTTTGCAAACCTCAAAATTTGGCTAAAAAAACACATGTTCCTCACATTTCTGTGGCAGAAAGTTCAGGAATCTGAGAGGAGCCCACAAATTTCCTTCCACCCAGCGTTCCCCCAAGTCTCCCGATAAAAATGATACCTCACTTGTGTGGGTAGGCCTAGCGCCCGCAACAGGAAACGCCCCAAAGCGCAACGTGGACACATCCACATTTTTGAAGAAAAACAGAGGTTTTTTTGCGAAGTGCTTACCTGTAGATTTTGGCCTCTAGCTCAGCCGGCACCTAGGGAAACCTACTAAACCTGTGCATTTCTGAAAACTAGAGACCTAGGGGAATCCAAGGAGGGGTGACTTGCGGGGCTCGGACCAGGTTCTGTTACCCAGAATCCTTTGCAAACCTCAAAATTTGGGTAAAAAAACACATGTTCCTCACATTTCTGTGGCAGAAAGTTCGGGAATCTGAGAGGAGCCACAAATTTTCTTCCACCCAGCGTTCCCCGAAGTCTCCCGATAAAAATGATACCTCACTTGTGTGGGTAGGCCTAGCGCCCTCGACAGGAAACGCCCCAAAGCGCAACGTGGACACATCCACATTTTTGGAAGAAAACAGAGGTGTTTTTTGCGAAGTGCCTACCTGTAGATTTGGGCCTCTAGCTCAGCCGGCACCTAGGGAAACCTACCAAACCTGTGCATTTCTGAAACTAGAGACCTAGGGGAATCCAAGGAGGGGTGACTTGCGGGGCTCGGACCAGGTTCTGTTACCCGGAATCCTTTGCAAACCTCCAAAATTTGGCTAAAAAAACACATGTTCCTCACATTTCTGTGGCAGAAAGTTCGGAATCTGAGAGGAGCCACAAATTTCCTTCCACCCAGTGTTCCCCAAGTCTCCCAATAAAAATGATACCTCACTTGTGTGGGTAGGCCTAGCGCCCGCTACAGGAAACGCCCCAAAGCGCAAACGTGGGCACATCCACATTTTTGGAAGAAAACAGAGGTGTTTTTTGCGAAGTGGCCTACCTGTAGATTTTGGCCTCTAGCTCAGCCGGCACCTAGGGAAACCTACCAAACCTGTGCCTTTCTGAAAACTAGAGACCATGGGGAATCCAAGGAGGGGTGACTTGCGGGGCTCGGACCAGGTTCTGTTACCCAGAATCCTTTGCAAACCTCAAAATTTGGCTAAAAAAACACATGTTCCTCACATTTCTGTGGCAGAAAGTTCTGGAATCTGAGAGGAGCCACAAATTTCCTTCCACCCAGCGTTCCCCCAAGTCTCCCGATAAAAATGGTACCTCACTTGTGTGGGTAGGCCTAGCGCCCGCAACAGGAAACGCCCCAAAGCGCAACGTGGACACATCCAAATTTTTGGAAGAAAACAGAGGTGTTATTTGCGAAGTGCCTACCTGTAGATTTTGGCCTCTAGCTCAGCCGGCACCTAGGGAAACCTACCAAACCTGTGCATTTCTGAAAACTAGAGACCTAGGGGAATCCAAGGAGGGGTGACTTGCGGGGCTCGGACCAGGTTCTGTTACCCAGAATCCTTTGCAAACCTCAAAATTTGGCTAAAAAAACACATGTTCCTCACATTTCTGTGGCAGAAAGTTCAGGAATCTGAGAGGAGCCACAAATTTCCTTCCACCCAGCGTTCCCCCAAGTCTCCCGATAAAAATGATACCTCACTTGTGTGGGTAGGCCTAGCGCCCGCAACAGGAAACGCCCCAAAGCGCAACGTGGACACATCCACATTTTTGGAAGAAAACAGAGGTGTTTTTTGCGAAGTGCTTACCTGTAGATTTTGGCCTCTAGCTCAGCCGGCACCTAGGGAAACCTACTAAACCTGTGCATTTCTGAAAACTAGAGACCTAGGGGAATCCAAGGAGGGGTGACTTGCGGGGCTCGGACCAGGTTCTGTTACCCAGAATCCTTTGCAAACCTCAAAATTTGGGTAAAAAAACACATGTTCCTCACATTTCTGTGGCAGAAAGTTCGGGAATCTGAGAGGAGCCACAAATTTTCTTCCACCCAGCGTTCCCCGAAGTCTCCCGATAAAAATGATACCTCACTTGTGTGGGTAGGCCTAGCGCCCTCGACAGGAAACGCCCCAAAGCGCAACGTGGACACATCCACATTTTTGGAAGAAAACAGAGGTGTTTTTTGCGAAGTGCCTACCTGTAGATTTTGGCCTCTAGCTCAGCCGGCACCTAGGGAAACCTACCAAACCTGTGCCTTTCTGAAAACTAGAGACCTAGGGGAATCCAAGGAGGGGTGACTTGCGGGGCTCGGACCAGGTTCTGTTACCCAGAATCCTTTGCAAACCTCAAAATTTGGCTAAAAAAACACATGTTCCTCACATTTCTGTGGCAGAAAGTTCTGGAATCTGAGAGGAGCCACAAATTTCCTTCCACCCAGCGTTCCCCCAAGTCTCCCGATAAAAATGGTACCTCACTTGTGTGGGTAGGCCTAGCGCCCGCGACAGGAAACGCCCCAAAGCGCAACGTGGACACATCCAAATTTTTGGAAGAAAACAGAGGTGTTATTTGCGAAGTGCCTACCTGTAGATTTTGGCCTCTAGCTCAGCCGGCACCTAGGGAAACCTACCAAACCTGTGCATTTCTGAAAACTAGAGACCTAGGGGAATCCAAGGAGGGGTGACTTGCGGGGCTCGGACCAGGTTCTGTTACCCAGAATCCTTTGCAAACCTCAAAATTTGGCTAAAAAAACACATGTTCCTCACATTTCTGTGGCAGAAAGTTCAGGAATCTGAGAGGAGCCACAAATTTCCTTCCACCCAGCGTTCCCCCAAGTCTCCCGATAAAAATGATACCTCACTTGTGTGGGTAGGCCTAGCGCCCGCAACAGGAAACGCCCCAAAGCGCAACGTGGACACATCCACATTTTTGGAAGAAAACAGAGGTGTTTTTTGCGAAGTGCTTACCTGTAGATTTTGGCCTCTAGCTCAGCCGGCACCTAGGGAAACCTACTAAACCTGTGCATTTCTGAAAACTAGAGACCTAGGGGAATCCAAGGAGGGGTGACTTGCGGGGCTCGGACCAGGTTCTGTTACCCAGAATCCTTTGCAAACCTCAAAATTTGGGTAAAAAAACACATGTTCCTCACATTTCTGTGGCAGAAAGTTTGGGAATCTGAGAGGAGCCACAAATGTTCTTCCACCCAGCGTTCCCCGAAGTCTCCCGATAAAAATGATACCTCACTTGTGTGGGTAGGCCTAGCGCCCTCGACAGGAAACGCCCCAAAGCGCAACGTGGACACATCCACATTTTTGGAAGAAAACAGAGGTGTTTTTTGCGAAGTGCCTACCTGTAGATTTGGGCCTCTAGCTCAGCCGGCACCTAGGGAAACCTACCAACCCTGTGCATTTCTGAAAACTAGAGACCTAGGGGAATCCAAGGAGGGGTGACTTGCGGGGCTCGGACCAGGTTCTGTTACCCGTAATCCTTTGCAAACCTAAAAATTTGGCTAAAAAAACACATGTTCCTCACATTTCTGTGGCAGAAAGTTCGGGAATCTGAGAGGAGCCACAAATTTCCTTCCACCCAGCGTTCCCCAAGTCTCCCGATAAAAATGATACCTCACTTGTGTGGGTAGGCCTAGCGCCCACGACAGGAAACGCCCCAAAGCGCAACGTGGGCACATCCACATTTTTGGAAGAAAACAGAGGTGTTTTTAGCGAAGTGCCTACCTGTAGATTTTGGCCTGTAGCTCAGCCGGCACCTAGGGAAACCTACCAAACCTGTGCATTTCTGAAAACTAGAGACCTAGGGGAATCCAAGGAGGGGTGACTTGCGGGGCTCGGACCAGGTTCTGTTACCCAGAATCCTTTGCAAACCTCAAAATTTGGCTAAAAAAACACATGTTCCTCACATTTCTGTGGCAGAAAGTTCTGGAATCTTAGAGGAGCCACAAATTTCCTTCCACCCAGCGTTCCCCCAAGTCTCCCGATAAAAATGATACCTCACTTGTGTGGGTAGGCCTAGCGCCCGCGAGAGGAAACGCCCCAAAGCGCAACGTGGACACATCCAAATTTTTGGAAGAAAACAGAGGTGTTTTTTGCGAAGTGCCTACCTGTAGATTTTGGCCTCTAGCTCAGCTGACACCTAGGGAAACCTACCAAACCTGTGCATTTCTGAAAACTAGAGACCTAGGGGAATCCAAGGAGGGGTGACTTGCGGGGCTCGGACCAGGTTCTGTTACCCAGAATCCTTTGCAAACCTCAAAATTTGGCTAAAAAAACACATGTTCCTCACATTTCTGTGGCAGAAAGTTCAGGAATCTGAGAGGAGCCACAAATTTCCTTCCACCCAGCGTTCCCCCAAGTCTCCGGATAAAAATGATACCTCACTTGTGTGGGTAGGCCTAGCGCCCACGACAGAAAACGCCCCAAAGCGCAACGTGGACACATCCAAATTTTTGGAAGAAAACAGAGGTGTTTTTTGCGAAGTGCATACCTGTAGATTTTGGCCTCTAGCTCAGCCGCCACCTAGGGAAACCTACCAAACCTGTGCATTTCTGAAAACTAGAGACCTAGGGGAATCCAAGGAGGGGTGACTTGCGGGGCTCGGACCAGGTTCTGTTACCCAGAATCCTTTGCAAACCTCAAAATTTGGCTAAAAAAACACATGTTCCTCACATTTCTGTGGCAGAAAGTTCAGGAATCTGAGAGGAGCCACAAATTTCCTTCCACCCAGCGTTCCCCCAAGTCTCCCGATAAAAATGATACCTCACTTGTGTGGGTAGGCCTAGCGCCCGCGACAGGAAACGCCCCAAAGCGCAACGTGGACACATCCAAATTTTTGGAAGAAAACAGAGGTGTTTTTTGCGAAGTGCTTACCTGTAGATTTTGGCCTCTAGCTCAGCCGGCACCTAGGGAAACCTACTAAACCTGTGCATTTCTGAAAACTAGAGACCTAGGGGAATCCAAGGAGGGGTCACTTGCGGGGCTCGGACCAGGTTCTGTTACCCAGAATCCTTTGCAAACCTCAAAATTTGGCTAAAAAAACACATGTTCCTCACATTTCTGTGGCAGAAAGTTCGGGAATTTGAGAGGAGCCACAAATTTCCTTCCACCCAGCGTTCCCCAAGTCTCCCGATAAAAATGATACCTCACTTGTGTGGGTAGGCCTAGCGCCCGCGACAGGAAACGCCCCAAAGCGCAACGTGGACACATCCAAATTTTTGGAAGAAAACAGAGGTGTTTTTTGCGAAGTGCCTACCTGTAGATTTTGGCCTCTAGCTCATCCGGCACCTAGGGAAACCTACCAAACCTGTGCATTTCTGAAAACTAGAGACCTAGGGGAATCCAAGGAGGGGTGACTTGCGGGGCTCGGACCAGGTTCTGTTACCCAGAATCCTTTGCAAACCTCAAAATTTGGCTAAAAAAACACATGTTCCTCACATTTCTGTGGCAGAAAGTTCAGGAATCTGAGAGGAGCCACAAATTTCCTTCCACCCAGCGTTCCCCCAAGTCTCCCGATAAAAATGATACCTCACTTGTGTGGGTAGGCCTAGCGCCCGCGACAGGAAACGCCCCAAAGCGCAACGTGGACACATCCAAATTTTTTGAAGAAAACAAAGGTGTTTTTTGCGAAGTGCTTACCTGTAGATTTTGGCCTCTAGCTCAGCCGGCACCTAGGGAAACCTACTAAACCTGTGCATTTCTGAAAACTAGAGACCTAGGGGAATCCAAGGAGGGGTGACTTGCGTGGCTCGGACCAGGTTCTGTTACCCAGAATCCTTTGCAAACCTCAAAATTTGGGTAAAAAAACACATGTTCCTCACATTTCTGTGGCAGAAAGTTCGGGAATCTGAGAGGAGCCACAAATTTCCTTCCACCCAGCGTTCCCCCAAGTCTCCCGATAAAAATGATACCTCACTTGTGTGGGTAGGCCTAGCGCCCTCGACAGGAAACGCCCCAAAGCGCAACGTGGACACATCCACATTTTTGGAAGAAAACAGAGGTGTTTTTTGCGAAGTGCCTACCTGTAGATTTGGGCCTCTAGCTCAGCCGGCACCTAGGGAAACCTACCAAACCTGTGCATTTCTGAAAACTAGAGACCTAGGGGAATCCAAGGAGGGGTGACTTGCGGGGCTCGGACCAGGTTCTGTTACCCAGAATCCTTTGCAAACCTCAAAATTTGGCTAAAAAAACACATGTTCCTCACATTTCTGTGGCAGAAAGTTCGGGAATCTGAGAGGAGCCAAAAATTTCCTTCCACCCAGCGTTCCCCAAGTCTCCCGATAAAAATGATACCTCACTTGTGTGGGTAGGCCTAGCGCCCGCGACAGGAAACGCCCCAAAGCGCAACGTGGACACATCCACATTTTTGGAAGAAAACAGAGGTGTTTTTTGCGAAGTGCCTACCTGTAGATTTTGGCCTCTAGCTCAGCCAGCACCTAGGGAAACCTACCAAACCTGTGCATTTCTGAAAACTAGAGACCTAGGGGAATCCAAGGAGGGGTGACTTGCGGGGCTCGGACCAGGTTCTGTTACCCAGAATCCTTTGCAAACCTCAAAATTTGGCTAAAAAAACACATGTTCCTCACATTTCTGTGGCAGAAAGTTCGGGAATCTGAGAGGAGCCACAAATTTCCTTCCACCCAGAGTTCCCCCAAGTCTCCCGATAAAAATGATACCTCACTTGTGTGGGTAGGCCTAGCGCCCGCGACAGGGAAGGCCCCAAAGCGCAACGTGGACACATCCAAATTTTTGGAAGAAAACAGAGGTGTTTTTTGCGAAGTGCCTACCTGTAGATTTTGGCCTCTAGCTCAGCCGGCACCTAGGGAAACCTACCAAACCTGTGCATTTCTGAAAACTAGAGACCTAGGGGAATCCAAGGAGGGGTGACTTGCGGGGCTCGGACCAGGTTCTGTTACCCAGAATCCTTTGCAAACCTCAAAATTTGGCTAAAAAAACACATGTTCCTCACATTTCTGTGGCAGAAAGTTCAGGAATCTGAGAGGAGCCACAAATTTCCTTCCACCCAGCGTTCCCCCAAGTCTCCCGATAAAAAGGATACCTCACTTGTGTGGGTAGGCCTAGCGCCCGCGACAGGAAACGCCCCAAAGCGCAACGTGGACACATCCAATTTTTTGGAAGAAAACAGAGGTGTTTTTTGCGAAGTGCTTACCTGTAGATTTTGGCCTCTAGCTCAGCCGGCACCTAGGGAAACCTACAAAACCTGTGCATTTCTGAAAACTAGAGACCTAGGGGAATCCAAGGAGGGGTGACTTGCGGGGCTCGGACCAGGTTCTGTTACCCAGAATCCTTTGCAAACCTCAAAATTTGGGTAAAAAAACACATGTTCCTCACATTTCTGTGGCAGAAAGTTCGGGAATCTGAGAGGAGCCACAAATTTCCTTCCACCCAGCGTTCCCCCAAGTCTCCCGATAAAAATGATACCTCACTTGTGTGGGTAGGCCTAGCGCCCGCGACAGGAAACGCCCCAAAGCGCAACGTGGACACATCCAAATTTTTGGAAGAAAACAGAGGTGTTTTTTGCGAAGTGCTTACCTGTAGATTTTGGCCTCTAGCTCAGCCGGCACCTAGGGAAACCTACAAAACCTGTGCATTTCTGAAAACTAGAGACCTAGGGGAATCCAAGGAGGGGTGACTTGCGGGGCTCGGACCAGGTTCTGTTACCCAGAATCCTTTGCAAACCTCAAAATTTGGGTAAAAAAACACATGTTCCTCACATTTCTGTGGCAGAAAGTTCGGGAATCTGAGAGGAGCCACAAATGTCCTTCCACCCAGCGTTCCCCAAGTCTCCCGATAAAAATGATACCTCACTTGTGTGGGTAGGCCTATCGCCCGCGACAGGAAACGCCCCAGAGCGCAACGTGGACACATCCACATTTTTGGAAGAAAACAGAGGTGTTTTTTGCGAAGTGCCTACCTGTAGATTTTGGCCTCTAGCTCATCCGGCACCTAGGGAAACCTACCAAACCTGTGCATTTCTGAAAACTAGAGACCTAGGGGAATCCAAGGAGGGGTGACTTGCGGGGCTCGGACCAGGTTCTGTTACCCAGAATCCTTTGCAAACCTCAAAATTTGGCTAAAAAAACACATGTTCCTCACATTTCTGTGGCAGAAAGTTCAGGAATCTGAGAGGAGCCACAAATTTCCTTCCACCCAGCGTTCCCCCAAGTCTCCCGATAAAAATGATACCTCACTTGTGTGGGTAGGCCTAGCGCCCGCGACAGGAAACGCCCCAAAGCGCAACGTGGACACATCCAAATTTTTGGAAAAAAACAGAGGTGTTTTTTGCGAAGTGCTTACCTGTAGATTTTGGCCTCTAGCTCAGCCGGCACCTAGGGAAACCTACTAAACCTGTGCATTTCTGAAAACTAGAGACCTAGGGGAATCCAAGGAGGGGTGACTTGCGTGGCTCGGACCAGGTTCTGTTACCCAGAATCCTTTGCAAACCTCAAAATTTGGGTAAAAAAACACATGTTCCTCACATTTCTGTGGCAGAAAGTTCGGGAATCTGAGAGGAGCCACAAATTTCCTTCCACCCAGCGTTCCCCCAAGTCTCCCGATAAAAATGATACCTCACTTGTGTGGGTAGGCCTAGCGCCCTCGACAGGAAACGCCCCAAAGCGCAACGTGGACACATCCACATTTTTGGAAGAAAACAGAGGTGTTTTTTGCGAAGTGCCTACCTGTAGATTTGGGCCTCTAGCTCAGCCGGCACCTAGGGAAACCTACCAAACCTGTGCATTTCTGAAAACTAGAGACCTAGGGGAATCCAAGGAGGGGTGACTTGCGGGGCTCGGACCAGGTTCTGTTACCCAGAATCCTTTGCAAACCTCAAAATTTGGCTAAAAAAACACATGTTCCTCACATTTCTGTGGCAGAAAGTTCGGGAATCTGAGAGGAGCCAAAAATTTCCTTCCACCCAGCGTTCCCCAAGTCTCCCGATAAAAATGATACCTCACTTGTGTGGGTAGGCCTAGCGCCCGCGACAGGAAACGCCCCAAAGCGCAACGTGGACACATCCACATTTTTGGAAGAAAACAGAGGTGTTTTTTGCGAAGTGCCTACCTGTAGATTTTGGCCTCTAGCTCAGCCAGCACCTAGGGAAACCTACCAAACCTGTGCATTTCTGAAAACTAGAGACCTAGGGGAATCCAAGGAGGGGTGACTTGCGGGGCTCGAACCAGGTTCTGTTACCCAGAATCCTTTGCAAACCTCAAAATTTGGCTAAAAAAACACATGTTCCTCACATTTCTGTGGCAGAAAGTTCGGGAATTTGAGAGGAGCCACAAATTTCCTTCCACCCAGCGTTCCCCAAGTCTCCCGATAAAAATGATACCTCACTTGTGTGGGTAGGCCTAGCGCCCGCGACAGGAAACGCCCCAAAGCGCAACGTGGACACATCCAAATTTTTGGAAGAAAACAGAGGTGTTTTTTGCGAAGTGCCTACCTGTAGATTTTGGCCTCTAGCTCATCCGGCACCTAGGGAAACCTACCAAACCTGTGCATTTCTGAAAACTAGAGACCTAGGGGAATCCAAGGAGGGGTGACTTGCGGGGCTCGGACCAGGTTCTGTTACCCAGAATCCTTTGCAAACCTCAAAATTTGGCTAAAAAAACACATGTTCCTCACATTTCTGTGGCAGAAAGTTCAGGAATCTGAGAGGAGCCACAAATTTCCTTCCACCCAGCGTTCCCCCAAGTCTCCCGATAAAAATGATACCTCACTTGTGTGGGAAGGCCTAGCGCCCGCAACAGGAAACGCCCCAAAGCGCAACGTGGACACATCCAAATTTTTGGAAGAAAACAAAGGTGTTTTTTGCGAAGTGCTTACCTGTAGATTTTGGCCTCTAGCTCAGCCGGCACCTAGGGAAACCTACTAAACCTGTGCATTTCTGAAAACTAGAGACCTAGGGGAATCCAAGGAGGGGTGACTTGCGTGGCTCGGACCAGGTTCTGTTACCCAGAATCCTTTGCAAACCTCAAAATTTGGTTAAAAAAACACATGTTCCTCACATTTCTGTGGCAGAAAGTTCGGGAATCTGAGAGGAGCCACAAATTTCCTTCCACCCAGCGTTCCCCCAAGTCTCCCGATAAAAATGATACCTCACTTGTGTGGGTAGGCCTAGCGCCCTCGACAGGAAACGCCCCAAAGCGCAACGTGGACACATCCACATTTTTGGAAGAAAACAGAGGTGTTTTTTGCGAAGTGCCTACCTGTAGATTTGGGCCTCTAGCTCAGCCGGCACCTAGGGAAACCTACCAAACCTGTGCATTTCTGAAAACTAGAGACCTAGGGGAATCCAAGGAGGGGTGACTTGCGGGGCTCGGACCAGGTTCTGTTACCCAGAATCCTTTGCAAACCTCAAAATTTGGCTAAAAAAACACATGTTCCTCACATTTCTGTGGCAGAAAGTTCGGGAATCTGAGAGGAGCCAAAAATTTCCTTCCACCCAGCGTTCCCCAAGTCTCCCGATAAAAATGATACCTCACTTGTGTGGGTAGGCCTAGCGCCCGCGACAGGAAACGCCCCAAAGCGCAACGTGGACACATCCACATTTTTGGAAGAAAACAGAGGTGTTTTTTGCGAAGTGCCTACCTGTAGATTTTGGCCTCTAGCTCATCCGGCACCTAGGGAAACCTACCAAACCTGTGCATTTCTGAAAACTAGAGACCTAGGGGAATCCAAGGAGGGGTGACTTGCGGGGCTCGGACCAGGTTCTGTTACCCAGAATCCTTTGCAAACCTCAAAATTTGGCTAAAAAAACACATGTTCCTCACATTTCTGTGGCAGAAAGTTCAGGAATCTGAGAGGAGCCACAAATTTCCTTCCACCCAGCGTTCCCCCAAGTCTCCCGATAAAAATGATACCTCACTTGTGTGGGTAGGCCTAGCGCCCGCGACAGGAAACGCCCCAAAGCGCAACGTGGACACATCCAAATTTTTGGAAGAAAACAGAGGTGTTTTTTGCGAAGTGCTTACCTGTAGATTTTGGCCTCTAGCTCAGCCGGCACCTAGGGAAACCTACTAAACCTGTGCATTTCTGAAAACTAGAGACCTAGGGGAATCCAAGGAGGGGTGACTTGCGTGGCTCGGACCAGGTTCTGTTACCCAGAATCCTTTGCAAACCTCAAAATTTGGGTAAAAAAACACATGTTCCTCACATTTCTGTGGCAGAAAGTTCGGGAATCTGAGAGGAGCCACAAATTTCCTTCCACCCAGCGTTCCCCCAAGTCTCCCGATAAAAATGATACCTCACTTGTGTGGGTAGGCCTAGCGCCCTCGACAGGAAACGCCCCAAAGCGCAACGTGGACACATCCACATTTTTGGAAGAAAACAGAGGTGTTTTTTGCGAAGTGCCTACCTGTAGATTTGGGCCTCTAGCTCAGCCGGCACCTAGGGAAACCTACCAAACCTGTGCATTTCTGAAAACTAGAGACCTAGGGGAATCCAAGGAGGGGTGACTTGCGGGGCTCGGACCAGGTTCTGTTACCCAGAATCCTTTGCAAACCTCAAAATTTGGCTAAAAAAACACATGTTCCTCACATTTCTGTGGCAGAAAGTTCGGGAATCTGAGAGGAGCCAAAAATTTCCTTCCACCCAGCGTTCCCCAAGTCTCCCGATAAAAATGATACCTCACTTGTGTGGGTAGGCCTAGCGCCCGCGACAGGAAACGCCCCAAAGCGCAACGTGGACACATCCACATTTTTGGAAGAAAACAGAGGTGTTTTTTGCGAAGTGCCTACCTGTAGATTTTGGCCTCTAGCTCAGCCAGCACCTAGGGAAACCTACCAAACCTGTGCATTTCTGAAAACTAGAGACCTAGGGGAATCCAAGGAGGGGTGACTTGCGGGGCTCGGACCAGGTTCTGTTACCCAGAATCCTTTGCAAACCTCAAAATTTGGCTAAAAAAACACATGTTCCTCACATTTCTGTGGCAGAAAGTTCAGGAATCTGAGAGGAGCCACAAATTTCCTTCCACCCAGAGTTCCCCCAAGTCTCCCGATAAAAATGATACCTCACTTGTGTGGGTAGGCCTAGCGCCCGCGACAGGGAAGGCCCCAAAGCGCAACGTGGACACATCCAAATTTTTGGAAGAAAACAGAGGTGTTTTTTGCGAAGTGCCTACCTGTAGATTTTGGCCTCTAGCTCAGCCGGCACCTAGGGAAACCTACCAAACCTGTGCATTTCTGAAAACTAGAGACCTAGGGGAATCCAAGGAGGGGTGACTTGCGGGGCTCGGACCAGGTTCTGTTACCCAGAATCCTTTGCAAACCTCAAAATTTGGCTAAAAAAACACATGTTCCTCACATTTCTGTGGCAGAAAGTTCAGGAATCTGAGAGGAGCCACAAATTTCCTTCCACCCAGCGTTCCCCCAAGTCTCCCGATAAAAAGGATACCTCACTTGTGTGGGTAGGCCTAGCGCCCGCGACAGGAAACGCCCCAAAGCGCAACGTGGACACATCCAAATTTTTGGAAGAAAACAGAGGTGTTTTTTGCGAAGTGCTTACCTGTAGATTTTGGCCTCTAGCTCAGCCGGCACCTAGGGAAACCTACTAAACCTGTGCATTTCTGAAAACTAGAGACCTAGGGGAATCCAAGGAGGGGTGACTTGCGGGGCTCGGACCAGGTTCTGTTACCCAGAATCCTTTGCAAACCTCAAAATTTGGGTAAAAAAACACATGTTCCTCACATTTCTGTGGCAGAAAGTTCGGGAATCTGAGAGGAGCCACAAATTTCCTTCCACCCAGCGTTCCCCCAAGTCTCCCGATAAAAATGATACCTCACTTGTGTGGGTAGGCCTAGCGCCCTCGACAGGAAACGCCCCAAAGCGCAACGTAGACACATCCACATTTTTGGAAGAAAACAGAGGTGTTTTTTGCGAAGTGCCTACTTGTAGATTTGGGCCTCTAGCTCAGCTGGCACCTAGGGAAACCTACCAAACCTGTGCATTTCTGAAAACTAGAGACCTAGGGGAATCCAAGGAGGGGTGACTTGCGGGGCTCGGACCAGGTTCTGTTACCCAGAATCCTTTGCAAACCTCAAAATTTGGCTAAAAAAACACATGTTCCTCACATTTCTGTGGCAGAAAGTTCGGGAATCTGAGAGGAGCCACAAATTTCCTTCCACCCAGCGTTCCCCAAGTCTCCCGATAAAAATGATACCTCACTTGTGTGGGTAGGCCTAGCGCCCGCGACAGGAAACGCCCCAAAGCGCAACGTGGGCACATCCACATTTTTGGAAGAAAACAGAGGTGTTTTTTGCGAAGTGCCTACCTGTAGATGTTGGCCTCTAGCTCAGCCGGCACATAGGGAAACCTACCAAACCTGTGCATTTCTGAAAACTAGAGACCTAGAGGAATCCAAGGAGGGGTGACTTGCGGGGCTCGGACCAGGTTCTGTTACCCAGAATCCTTTGCAAACCTCAAAATTTGGCTAAAAAAACACATGTTCCTCACATTTCTGTGGCAGAAAGTTCTGGAATCTGAGAGGAGCCACAAATTTCCTTCCTCCCAGCGTTCCCCCAAGTCTCCCGATAAAAATGATACCTCACTTGTGTGGGTAGGCCTAGCGCCCGCGACAGGAAACGCCCCAAAGCGCAACGTGGACACATCCAAATTTTTGGAAGAAAACAGAGGTGTTTTTTGCGAAGTGCCTACCTGTAGATTTTGGCCTCTAGCTCAGCCGGCACCTAGGGAAACCTACCAAACCTGTGCATTTCTGAAAACTAGAGACCTAGGGGAATCCAAGGAGGGGTGACTTGCGGGGCTCGGACCAGGTTCTGTTACCCAGAATCCTTTGCAAACCTCAAAATTTGGCTAAAAAAACACATGTTCCTCACATTTCTGTGGCAGAAAGTTCAGGAATCTGAGAGGAGCCACAAATTTCCTTCCACCCAGCGTTTCCCCAAGTCTCCCGATAAAAATGATACCTCACTTGTGTGGGTAGGCCTAGCGCCCGCGACTTGAAACGCCCCAAAGCGCAACGTGGACACATCCAAATTTTTGGAAGAAAACAGAGGTGTTTTTTGCGAAGTGCTTACCTGTAGATTTTGGCCTCTAGCTCAGCCGGCACCTAGGGAAACCTACTAAACCTGTGCATTTCTGAAAACTAGAGACCTAGGGGAATCCAAGGAGGGGTGACTTGCGGGGCTCGGACCAGGTTCTGTTACCCAGAATCCTTTGCAAACCTCAAAATTTGGGTAAAAAAACACATGTTCCTCACATTTCTGTGGCAGAAAGTTCGGGAATCTGAGAGGAGCCACACATTTCCTTCCACCCCAGCGTTCCCCCAAGTCTCCCGATAAAAATGATACCTCACTTGTGTGGGTAGGCCTAGCGCCCTCGACAGGAAACGCCCCAAAGCGCAACGTAGACACATCCACATTTTTGGAAGAAAACAGAGGTGTTTTTTGCGAAGTGCCTACTTGTAGATTTGGGCCTCTAGCTCAGCTGGCACCTAGGGAAACCTACCAAACCTGTGCATTTCTGAAAACTAGAGACCTAGGGGAATCCAAGGAGGGGTGACTTGCGGGGCTCGGACCAGGTTCTGTTACCCAGAATTCTTTGCAAACCTCAAAATTTGGCTAAAAAAACACATGTTCCTCATATTTCTGTGGCAGAAAGTTCAGGAATCTGAGAGGAGCCACAAATTTCCTTCCACCCAGCGTTCCCCCAAGTCTCCCGATAAAAATGATACCTCACTTGTGTGGGTAGGCCTAGCGCCCAGGACAGGAAACGCCCCAAAGCGCAACGTGGACACATCCAAATTTTTAGAAGAAAACAGAGGTGTTTTTTACGAAGTACTTACCTGTAGATTTTGGCCTCTAGCTCAGCCGGCACCTAGGGAAACCTA
Organism: Pleurodeles waltl; assembly: GCF_031143425.1. Lineage (NCBI taxonomy): Eukaryota > Metazoa > Chordata > Amphibia > Caudata > Salamandridae > Pleurodeles > Pleurodeles waltl. The sequence goes on from NW_027150329.1 coordinate 29,708, forward strand.
CTAAACCTGTGCATTTCTGAAAACTAGAGACCTAGGGGAATCCAAGGAGGGGTGACTTGCGGGGCTCGGACCAGGTTCTGTTACCCAGAATCCTTTGCAAACCTCAAAATTTGGGTAAAAAAAACACATGTTCCTCACATTTCTGTGGCAGAAAGTTCAGGAATCTGAGAGGAGCCACAAATTTCCTTCCACCCAGCGTTCCCCCAAGTCTCCCGATAAAAATGATACCTCACTTGTGTGGGTAGTCCTAGCGTCCGCGACAGGAAACGCCCCAAAGCGCAACGTGGACACATCCACATTTTTGGAAGAAAACAGAGGTGTTTTTTGCGAAGTGCTTACCTGTAGATTTTGGCCTCTAGCTCAGCCGGCACCTAGGGAAACCTACTAAACCTGTGCATTTCTGAAAACTAGAGACCTAGGGGAATCCAAGGAGGGGTGACTTGCGGGGCTCGGACCAGGTTCTGTTACCCAGAATCCTTTGCAAACCTCAAAATTTGGGTAAAAAAACACATGTTCCTCACATTTCTGTGGCAGAAAGTTCGGGAATCTGAGAGGAGCCACAAATTTCCTTCCACCCAGCGTTCCCCCAAGTCTCCCGATAAAAATGATACCTCACTTGTGTGGGTAGGCCTAGCGCCCTCGACAGGAAACGCCCCAAAGCGCAACGTAGACACATCCACATTTTTGGAAGAAAACAGAGGTGTTTTTTGCGAAGTGCCTACTTGTAGATTTGGGCCTCTAGCTCAGCTGGCACCTAGGGAAACCTACCAAACCTGTGCATTTCTGAAAACTAGAGACCTAGGGGAATCCAAGGAGGGGTGACTTGCGGGGCTCGGACCAGGTTCTGTTACCCAGAATCCTTTGCAAACCTCAAAATTTGGCTAAAAAAACACATGTTCCTCACATTTCTGTGGCAGAAAGTTCGGGAATCTGAGAGGAGCCACAAATTTCCTTCCACCCAGCGTTCCCCAAGTCTCCCGATAAAAATGATACCTCACTTGTGTGGGTAGGCCTAGCGCCCGCGACAGGAAACGCCCCAAAGCGCAACGTGGGCACATCCACATTTTTGGAAGAAAACAGAGGTGTTTTTTGCGAAGTGCCTACCTGTAGATGTTGGCCTCTAGCTCAGCCGGCACATAGGGAAACCTACCAAACCTGTGCATTTCTGAAAACTAGAGACCTAGAGGAATCCAAGGAGGGGTGACTTGCGGGGCTCGGACCAGGTTCTGTTACCCAGAATCCTTTGCAAACCTCAAAATTTGGCTAAAAAAACACATGTTCCTCACATTTCTGTGGCAGAAAGTTCAGGAATCTGAGAGGAGCCACAAATTTCCTTCCACCCAGCGTTCCCCCAAGTCTCCCGATAAAAATGATACCTCACTTGTGTGGGTAGGCCTAGCGCCCGCGACAGGAAACGCCCCAAAGCGCAACGTGGACACATCCAAATTTTTGGAAGAAAACAGAGGTGTTTTTTGCGAAGTGCTTACCTGTAGATTTTGGCCTCTAGCTCAGCCGGCACCTAGGGAAACCTACTAAACCTGTGCATTTCTGAAAACTAGAGACCTAGGGGAATCCAAGGAGGGGTGACTTGCGGGGCTCGGACCAGGTTCTGTTACCCAGAATCCTTTGCAAACCTCAAAATTTGGGTAAAAAAACACATGTTCCTCACATTTCTGTGGCAGAAAGTTCGGGAATCTGAGAGGAGCCACAAATTTTCTTCCACCCAGCTTTCCCCGAAGTCTCCCGATAAAAATGATACCTCACTTGTGTGGGTAGGCCTAGCGCCCTCGACAGGAAACGCCCCAAAGCGCAACGTGGACACATCCACATTTTTGGAAGAAAACAGAGGTGTTTTTTGCGAAGTGCCTACCTGTAGATTTGGGCCTCTAGCTCAGCCGGCACCTAGGGAAACCTACTAAACCTGTGCATTTCTGAAAACTAGAGACCTAGGGGAATCCAAGGAGGGGTGACTTGCGGGGCTCGGACCAGGTTCTGTTACCCAGAATCCTTTGCAAACCTCAAAATTTGTGTAAAAAAACACATGTTCCTCACATTTCTGTGGCAGAAAGTTCGGGAATCTGAGAGGAGCCACAAATTTTCTTCCACCCAGCGTTCCCCGAAGTCTCCCGATAAAAATGATACCTCACTTGTGTGGGTAGGCCTAGCGCCCTCGACAGGAAACGCCCCAAAGCGCAACGTGGACACATCCACATTTTTGGAAGAAAACAGAGGTGTTTTTTGCGAAGTGCCTACCTGTAGATTTGGGCCTCTAGCTCAGCCGGCACCTAGGGAAACCTACCAAACCTGTGCATTTCTGAAAACTAGAGACCTAGGGGAATCCAAGGAGGGGTGACTTGCGGGGCTCAGACCAGGTTCTGTTACCCAGAATCCTTTGCAAACCTCAAAATTTGACTAAAAAAACACATGTTCCTCACATTTCTGTGGCAGAAAGTTCAGGAATCTGAGAGGAGCCACAAATTTCCTTCCACCCAGCGTTCCCCCAAGTCTCCGGATAAAAATGATGCCTCACTTGTGTGGGTAGGCCTAGCGCCCACGACAGAAAACGCCCCAAAGCGCAACGTGGACACATCCAAATTTTTGGAAGAAAACAGAGGTGTTTTTTGCGAAGTGCATACCTGTAGATTTTGGCCTCTAGCTCAGCCGCCACCTAGGGAAACCTACCAAACCTGTGCATTTCTGAAAACTAGAGACGTAGGGGAATCCAAGGAGGGGTGACTTGCGGGGCTCGGACCAGGTTCTGTTACCCAGAATCCTTTGCAAACCTCAAAATTTGGCTAAAAAAACACATGTTCCTCACATTTCTGTGGCAGAAAGTTCTGGAATCTGAGAGGAGCCACAAATTTCCTTCCACCCAGCGTTCCCCCAAGTCTCCCGATAAAAATGATACCTCACTTGTGTGGGTAGGCCTAGTGCCCGCGACAGGAAACGCCCCAAAGCGCAACGTGGACACATCCACATTTTTGGAAGAAAACAGAGGTGTTTTTTGCGAAGTGCCTACCTGTAGATTTTGGCCTCTAGCTCAGCCGGCACCTAGGAAAACCTACCAAACCTGTGCATTTCTGAAAACTAGAGACCTAGGGGAATCCAAGGAGGGGTGACTTGCGGGGCTCGGACCAGGTTCTGTTACCCAGAATCCTTTGCAAACCTCAAAATGTGGCTAAAAAAACACATCTTCCTCACATTTCTGTGGCAGAAAGTTCAGGAATCAGAGAGGAGCCACAAATTTCCTTCCACCCAGCGTTCCCCCAAGTCTCCCGATAAAAATGATACCTCACTTGTGTGGGTAGGCCTAGCGCCCGCGACAGGAAACGCCCCAAAGCGCAACGTGGACACATCCAAATTTTTGGAAGAAAACAGAGGTGTTTTTTGCGAAGTGCCTACCTGTAGATTTTGGCCTCTAGCTCAGCCGGCACCTAGGGAAACCTACCAAACCTGTGCATTTCTGAAAACTAGAGACCTAGGGGAATCCAAGGAGGGGTGACTTGCGGGGCTCGGACCAGGTTCTGTTACCCAGAATCCTTTGCAAACCTCAAAATTTGGCTACAAAAACACATGTTCCTCACATTTCTGTGGCAGAAAGTTCTGGAATCTGAGAGGAGCCACAAATTTCCTTCCACCCAGCGTTCCCCCAAGTCTCCCGATAAAAATGGTACCTCACTTGTGTGGGTAGGCCTAGCGCCCGCGACAGGAAACGCCCCAAAGCGCAACGTGGACACATCCAAATTTTTGGAAGAAAACAGAGGTGTTTTTTGCGAAGTGCCTACCTGTAGATTTTGGCCTCTAGCTCAGCCGGCACCTAGGGAAACCTACCAAACCTGTGCATTTCTGAAAACTAGAGACCTAGGGGAATCCAAGGAGGGGTGACTTGCGGGGCTCGGACCAGGTTCTGTTACCCAGAATCCTTTGCAAACCTCAAAATTTGGGTAAAAAAACACATGTTCCTC
>NW_027150330.1:0-33494 GCF_031143425.1 Pleurodeles waltl
TGACATGGGAAGCGGAACACATGTCAACTTAGACAAAAGTTGAATATTTTTCTAAGTCCCATCTCATAATGAGATGGGACTTAGAAAAAAATTCTACTTTTGTAAAAAGTCAAAAGAACTTCCAAGTCCCTTGTCAGTATGGGAGTTTATCACTTCTTTGCAGAAGAAAATTAAATTTGGATGCTTTCCCTTTTTGGACGATAAATGTTGAAATTTTTTCAAAGTCCCCATTCAGAGTGGGACTTTGTGACTTTTTTGAAGAAATGTATTCAATTTGGATTTTTTCACTTTTTGGATGAAAAAGTAGAAATTTTTTCTAAGTGCCCACTCAGAATGGGACTTTGTCACTTTTTTGAAGAAAAATATTGAAATTTGTTTTTTCACTTTTGGGACTAAAAAGATGAAATTTGGATTTTTTTCACCTTTTGGATGAAAAATGTGAAATTTTTTCAAATCCCTACTCAGAATGGGACTTTGTCACATTTTTGACAAAAACTATGAATGTTCACTTTTTCACTATTTGGATCAAAAAAGTTTATCTTTCCATCCAATAAGTCGAAATGTCCCATTCTGACATGGGAAGCGGAACACATGTCAACTTATACAAAAGTTGAATATTTTTCTAAGTCCCATCTCATAATGAGATGGGACTTAGAAAAAAATTCAACTTTTGTAAAAAGTCAAAAGAACTTCTAAGGCCCTTGTCAGAATGGGAGTTTATCACTTCTTTGCAGAAGAAAATTAAATTTGGATGCTTTCCCTTTTTGGACGATAAATGTTGACATTTTTTCTAAGTCCCCATTCAGAGTGGGACTTTGCGACTTTTTTTAAGAAATGTATTAAATTTAGATTTTTTCACTTTTTGGATGAAAAAGTAGAAATTTTTTCTAAGTGCCCACTCAGAATGGGACTTTGTCACTTTTTTGAAGAAAAATAGTGAAATTTGTTTTTTCTCTTTTGGGACTAAAAAGATGAAATTTGGATTTTTTTCACTTTTTGGATGAAAAATGTGACATTTTTTCAAATCGATACTCAGAATGGGACTTTGTCACATTTTTGACAAAAACTATGAATGTTCACTTTTTCACTATTTGGATCAAAAAAGTTTATCTTTCCATCCAATAAGTTGAAATGTCCCATTCTGACATGGGAAGCGGAACACATGTCAACTTAGACAAAAGTTGAATATTTTTATAAGTCCCATCTCATAATGAGATGGGACTTAGAAAAAAATTCTACTTTTGTAAAAAGTCAAAAGATCTTCCAAGTCCCTTGTCAGAATGGGAGTTTATCACTTCTTTGCAGAAGAAAATTAAATTTGGATGCTTTCCCTTTTTGGACGATAAATGTTGAAATTTTTTCTAAGTCCCCATTCAGATTGGGACTTTGTGACTTTTTTGAAGAAATGTATTCAATTTGGATTTTTTCACTTTTTGGATGAAAAAGTAGAATTTTTTCTAAGTGCCCACTCAGAATGGGACTTTGTCACTTTTTTGAAGAAAAATATTGAAATTTGTTTTTTCACTTTTGGGACTAAAAAGATGAAATTTGGATTTTTTTCACCTTTTGGATGAAAAATGTGAATTTTTTTCAAATCCCTACTCAGAATGGGACTTTGTCACATTTTTGACAAAAACTATGAATTTTCAGTTTTTCACTATTTGGATCAAAAAAGTTTATCTTTCCATCCAATAAGTCGAAATGTCCCATTCTGACATGGGAAGCGGAACACATGTCAACTTAGACAAAAGTTGAATATTTTTCTAAGTCCCATCTCATAATGAGATGGGACTTAGAAAAAAATTCAACTTTTGTAAAAAGTCGAAAGAACTTCCAAGTCCCTTGTCAGAATGGGAGTTTATCACTTCTTTGCAGAAGAAAAATAAATTTGGATACTTTCAATTTTTGGACGATAATGTTGAAATTTTTTCAAAGTCCCCATTCACAGTGGGAATTTGCGACTATTTTGAAGAAATGTATTCAATTTGGATTTTTTCACTTTTTGGATGAAAAAGTAGACATTTTTTCTAAGTGCCCACTCAGAATGGGACTTTGTCACTTTTTTGAAGAAAAAAATTGAAATTTGATTTTTTCACTTTTGGGGCTCAAAAAGATGAAATTTGGATTTTTTCACTTTTTGGATGAAAAAAGTTGAATTTTTTACTAAGTGCCCACTCAGAATGGGACTTTGTCACTTTTTTGAAGAAAAATATTGAAATTTGTTTTTTCACTTTTGGGACTAAAAAGATGAAATTTTGATTTTTTTCACTTTTTGGATGAAAAATGTGACATTTTTTCAAATCCCTACTCAGAATGGGACTTTGTCACATTTTTGACAAAAACTATGAATTTTCACTTTTTCACTATTTGGATCAAAAAAGTTTATCTTTCCATTCAATAAGTTGAAATGTCCCATTCTGACATGGGAAGCGGAACACATGTCAACTTAGACAAAAGTTGAATATTTTTATAAGTCCCATCTCATAATGAGATGGGACTTAGAAAAAAATTCTACTTTTGTAAAAAGTCAAAAGAACTTCCAAGTCCCTTGTCAGAATGGGAGTTTATCACTTCTTTGCAGAAGAAAATTAAATTTGGATGCTTTCCCTTTTTGGACGATAAATGTTGAAATTGCTTCTAAGTCCCCATTCAGAGTGGGACTTTGCGACTTTTTTGAAGAAATGTATTCAATTTGGATTTTTTCACTTTTTGGATGAAAAAGTAGAAAATTTTTCTAAGTGCCCACTCAGAATGGGACTTTGTCACTTTTTGGAAGAAAAATATTGAAATTTGTTTTTTCACTTTTAGGACTAAAAAGATTAAATTTTGATTTTTTTCACCTTTAGATTGAAAAATGTGATTTTTTTTTCAAATCCCTACTCAGAATGGGACTTTGTCACATTTTTGACAAAAACTATGAATGTTCACTTTTTCACTATTTGGATCAAAAAAGTTTATCTTTCCATCCAATAAGTCAAAATGTCCCATTCTGACATGGGAAGCGGAACACATGTCAACTTAGACAAAAGTTGAATATTTTTCTAAGTCCCATCTCATAATGAGATGGGACTTAGAAAAAAATTCAACTTTTGTAAAAAGTCAAAAGAACTTCTAAGGCCCTTGTCAGAATGGGAGTTTATCAATTCTTTGCAGAAGAAAATTAAATTTGGATGCTCTCCCTTTTTGGACGATAAATGTTGATATTTTTTCTAAGTCCCCATTCAGAGTGGGACTTTGCGACTTTTTTGAAGAAATGTATTCAATTTGGATTATTTCACTTTTTGGATGAAAAAGTAGACATTTTTTCTATGTGCCCACTCAGAATGGGACTTTGTCACTTTTTTGAAGAAAAATATTGAAATTTGTTTTTTCACTTTTGGGACTAAAAAGATGAAATTTGGATTTTTTTCACCTTTTGGATGAAAAATGTGAAATTTTTTCAAATCCCTACTCAGAATGGGACTTTGTCACATTTTTGACAAAAACTATGAATGTTCACTTTTTCACTATTTGGATCAAAAAAGTTTATCTTTCCATCCAATAAGTCGAAATGTCCCATTCTGACATGGGAAGCGGAACACATGTCAACTTAGACAAAAGTTGAATATTTTTCTAAGTCCCATCTCATAATGAGATGGGACTTAGAAAAAAATTCAACTTTTGTAAAAAGTCAAAAGGACTTCCAAGTCCCTTGTCAGAATGGGAGTTTATCACTTCTTTGCAGAAGAAAATTAAATTTGGATGCTTTCACTTTTTGGACGATAAATGTTGAAATTTTTTCAAAGTCCCCATTCAGAGTGGGACTTTGCGACTTTTTTGAAGAAATGTATTCAATTTGGATTTTTTCACTTTTTGGATGAAAAAGTAGACATTTTTTCTAAGTGCACACTCAGAATGGGACTTTGTCACTTTTTTGAAAAAAAATAGTGAAATTAGTTTTTTCACTTTTGGGACTAAAAAGATGAAATTTGGATTTTTTTCACCTTTTGGATGAAAAATGTGAAATTTTTTCAAATCCCTACTCAGAATGGGACTTTGTCACATTTTTGACAAAAAATATGAATGTTCACTTTCTCACTATTTGGATCAAAAAAGTTTATCTTTCCATCCAATAAGTCGAAATGTCCCATTCTGACATGGGAAGCGGAACACATGTCAACTTAGACAAAATTTGAATATTTTTCTAAGTCCCATCTCATAATGAGATGGGACTTAAAAAAAAATTCAACTTTTGTAAAAAGTCAAAAGAACTTCTAAGGCCCTTGTCAGAATGGGAGTTTATCACTTCTTTACAGAAGAAAATTAAATTTGGATGCTTTCCCTTTTTGGACGATAAATGTTGAAATTTTTTCTAAGTCCCCATTCAGAGTGGGACTTTGCGACTTTTTTGAAGAAATGTATTCAATTTGGATTTTTTCACTTTTTGGATGAAAAAGTAGAAATTTTTTCTAAGTGCCCACTCAGAATGGGAGTTTGTCACTTTTTTGAAGAAAAAAATTGAAATTTGATTTTTTCACTTTTGGGACTAAAAAAGATGAAATTTTGATTTTTTCCCTTTTTGGATGAAAAAAGTTGAACATTTTTTTAAGTGCCCACTCAGAATGGGACTTTGTCACTTTTTTGAAGAAAAAAATTGAAATTTGATTTTTTCACTTTTGGGACTCAAAAAGATTAAATTTGGATTTTTTCACTTTTTGGATGAAAAAAGTTGCATTTTTTTCTAAGTGCCCACTCAGAATGGGACTTTGTCACTTTTTTGAAGAAAAATATTGAAATTTGTTTGTTCACTTTTGGGACTAAAAAGATGAAATTTGGATTTTTTTCACCTTTTGGATGAAAAATGTGAATTTTTTTCAAATCCCTACTCAGAATGGGACTTTGTCACATTTTTGACAAAAACTATGAATGTTCACTTTTTCACTATTTGGATCAAAAAAGTTTATCTTTCCATCCAATAAGTCGAAATGTCCCATTCTGACATGGGAAGCGGAACACATGTCAACTTAGACAAAAGTTCAATATTTTTCTAAGTCCCATCTCATAATGAGATGGGACTTAGAAAAAAATTCAACTTTTGTAAAAAGTCAAAAGAACTTCTAAGGCCCTTGTCAGAATGGGAGTTTATCACTTCTTTGCAGAAGAAAATTAAATTTGGATGCTTTCCCTTTTTGGACGATAAATGTTGACATTTTTTCTAAGTCCCCATTCAGAGTGGGACTTTGCGACTTTTTTGAAGAAATGTATTAAATTTAGATTTTTTCACTTTTTGGATGAAAAAGTAGAAATTTTTTCTAAGTGCCCACTCAGAATGGGACGTTGTCACTTTTTTGAAGAAAAATAGTGAAATTTGTTTTTTCACTTTTGGGACTAAAAAGATGAAATTTGGATTTGTTTCACTTTTTGGATGAAAAATGTGACATTTTTTCAAATCCCTACTCAGAATGGGACTTTGTCAAATTTTTGACAAAAACAATGAATTTTCACTTTTTCACTATTTAGATCAAAAAAGTTTATCTTCCATCCAATAAGTCGAAATGTCCCATTCTGACATGGGAAGCGGAACACATGTCAACTTAGACAAAAGTTGAATATTTTTCTAAGTCCCATCTCATAATGAGATGGGACTTAGAAAAAAATTCAACTTTTGTAAAAAGTCGAAAGAACTTCCAAGTCCCTTGTCAGAATGGGAGTTTATCACTTCTTTGCAGAAGAAAATTAAATTTGGATGCTTTCACTTTTTGGACGATAAATGTTGAAATTTTTTCTAAGTCCCCATTCAGAGTGGGACTTTGCGACTTTTTTGAAGAAATGTATTCAATTTGGAATTTTTCACTTTTTGGATGAAAAAGTAGACATGTTTTCTAAGTGCACACTCAGAATGGGACTTTGTCACTTTTTTGAAGAAAAAAATTTACATTTGTTTTTTCACTTTTGGGACTAAAAAGATGAATTTTTGATTTTTTCACTTTTGGATGAAAAATTTGAAATTTTTTCAAATCCCTACTCAGAATGGGACTTTGTCACATTTTTGACAAAAACTATGAATGTTCACTTTTTCACTATTTGGATCAAAAAGTTTATCTTTCCATCCAATAAGTCAAAATGTCCCATTCTGACATGGGAAGCGGAACACATGTCAACTTAGACAAAAGTTGAATATTTTTCTAAGTCCCATCTCATAATGAGATGGGACTTAAAAAAAATTCAACTTTTGTAAAAAGTCAAAAGAACTTCTAAGGCCCTTGTCAGAATGGGAGTTTATCACTTCTTTGCAGAAGAAAATTAAATTTGGATGCTTTCCCTTTTTGGACGATAAATGTTGAAATTGCTTCTAAGTCCCCATTCAGAGTGGGACTTTGCGACTTTTTTGAAGAAATGTATTCAATTTGGATTTTTTTCACTTTTTGGATGAAAAAGAAGAAATTTTTTCTAAGTGCCCACTCAGAATGGGACTTTGTCACTTTTTTGAAGAAAAATATTGAAATTTGTTTTTTCACTTTTGGGACTAAAAAGATGAAATTTGGATTTTTTTCACCTTTTGGATGAAAAATGTGAAATTTTTTCAAATCCCTACTTAGAATGGGACTTTGTCACATTTTTGACAAAAACTATGAATGTTCACTTTTTCACTATTTGGATCAAAAAAGTTTATCTTTCCATCCAATAAATCTAAATGTCCCATTCTGACATGGGAAGCGGAACACATGTCAACTTAGACAAAAGTTGAATATTTTTCTAAGTCCCATCTCATAATGAGATGGGACTTAGAAAAAAATTCAACTTTTGTAAAAAGTCAAAAGAACTTCTAAGGCCCTTGTCAGAATGGGAGTTTATCACTTCTTTGCAGAAGAAAATTAAATTTGGATGCTTTCACTTTTTGGACGATAAATGTTGAAATTTTTTCTAAGTCCCCATTCAGAGTAGGACTTTGCGACTTTTTTGAAGAAATGTATTCAATTTGGATTTTTTCACTTTTTGGATGAAAAAGTAGAAATTTTTTCTAAGTGCACACTCAGAATGGGACTTTGTCACTTTTTTGAAGAAAAAAATTGAAATTTGATTTTTTCACTTTTGGGACTAAAAAAGATGAAATTTGAATTTTTTCACTTTTTGGATGAAAAAAGTTGAAGTTTTTCTAAGTGCCCACTCAGAATGGGAGTTTGTCACTTTTTTGAAGAAAAATATTGAAATTTGTTTTTTCACTTTTGGGACTAAAAAGATGAAATTTGGATTTTTTTCACCTTTTGGATGAAAAATGTGAATTTTTTTCAAATCCCTACTCAGAATGGGACTTTGTCACATTTTTGACAAAAACTATGAATTTTCAGTTTTTCACTATTTGGATCAAAAAAGTTTATCTTTCCATCCAATAAGTCGAAATGTCCCATTCTGACATGGGAAGCGGAACACATGTCAACTTAGACAAAAGTTGAATATTTTTCTAAGTCCCATCTCATAATGAGATGGGACTTAGAAAAAAATTCAACTTTTGTAAAAAGTCGAAAGAACTTCCAAGTCCCTTGTCAGAATGGGAGTTTATCACTTCTTTGCAGAAGAAAAATAAATTTGGATACTTTCAATTTTTGGACGATAAATGTTGAAATTTTTTCAAAGTCCCCATTCAGAGTGGGAATTTGCGACTATTTTGAAGAAATGTATTCAATTTGGATTTTTTCACTTTTTGGATGAAAAAGTAGACATTTTTTCTAAGTGCCCACTCAGAATGGGACTTTGTCACTTTTTTGAAGAAAAAAATTGAAATTTGATTTTTTCACTTTTGGGACTAAAAAAGATGAAATTTGGATTTTTTCACTTTTTGGATGAAAAAAGTTGAAATTTTTTCTAAGTGCCCACTCAGAATGGGACTTTGTCACTTTTTTGAAGAAAAAAATTGAAATTTTATTTTTTCACTTTTGGGGCTCAAAAAGATGAAATTTGGATTTTTTCACTTTTTGGATGAAAAAAGTTGAATTTTTTACTAAGTGCCCACTCAGAATGGGACTTTGTCACTTTATGAAGAAAAATATTGAAATTTGTTTTTTCACTTTTGGGACTAAAAAGATGAAATTTGGATTTTTTCACTTTTTGGATGAAACAAGTTGAATTTTTTACTAAGTGCCCACTCAGAATGGGACTTTGTCACTTATTTGAAAAAAAATAGTGAAATTAGTTTTTTCACTTTTGGGACTAAAAAGATGAAATTTGGATTTTTTTCACCTTTTGGATGAAAAATGTGAAATTTTTTCAAATCCCTACTCAGAATGGGACTTTGTCACATTTTTGACAAAAACTATGAATGTTCACTTTTTCACTATTTGGATCAAAAAAGTTTATCTTTCCATCCAATAAGTCGAAATGTCCCATTCTGACATGGGAAGCGGAACACATGTCAACTTAGACAAAAGTTGAATATTTTCATAAGTCCCATCTCATAATGAGATGGGACTTAGAAAAATATTCTACTTTTGTAAAAAGTCAAAAGAACTTCCAAGTCCCTTGTCAGAATGGGAGTTTATCACTTCTTTGCAGAAGAAAATTAAATTTGGATGCTTTTCCTTTTTGGACGATAAATGTTGAAATTTTTTCAAAGTCCCCATTCAGAGTGGGACTTTGTGACTTTTTTGAAGAAATGTATTCAATTTGGATTTTTTCACTTTTTGGATGAAAAAGTAGAAATTTTTTCTAAGTGCCCACTCAGAATGGGACTTTGTCACTTTTTTGAAGAAAAATATTGAAATTTGTTTTTTCACTTTTGGGACTAAAAAGATGAAATTTGGATTTTTTTCACCTTTTGGATGAAAAATGTGAAATTTTTTCAAATCCCTACTCAGAATGGGACTTTGTCACATTTTTGACAAAAACTATGAATGTTCACTTTTTCACTATTTGGATCAAAAAAGTTTATCTTTCCATCCAATAAGTCGAAATGTCCCATTCTGACATGGGAAGCGGAACACATGTCAACTTATACAAAAGTTGAATATTTTTCTAAGTCCCATCTCATAATGAGATGGGACTTAGAAAAAAATTCAACTTTTGTAAAAAGTCAAAAGAACTTCTAAGGCCCTTGTCAGAATTGGAGTTTATCACTTCTTTGCAGAAGAAAATTAAATTTGGATGCTTTCCCTTTTTGGACGATAAATGTTGACATTTTTTCTAAGTCCCCATTCAGAGTGGGACTTTGCGACTTTTTTGAAGAAATGTATTAAATTTAGATTTTTTCACTTTTTGGATGAAAAAGTAGAAATTTTTTCTAAGTGCCCACTCAGAATGGGACTTTGTCACTTTTTTGAAGAAAAATAGTGAAATTTGTTTTTTCACTTTTGGGACTAAAAAGATGAAATTTGGATTTTTTTCACTTTTTGGATGAAAAATGTGACATTTTTTCAAATCCCTACTTAGAATGGGACTTTGTCACATTTTTGACAAAAACAATGAATTTTCACTTTTTCACTATTTGGATCAAAAAAGTTTATCTTTCCATCCAATAAGTTGAAATGTCCCATTCTGACATGGGAAGCGGAACACATGTCAACTTAGACAAAAGTTGAATATTTCTATAAGTCCCATCTCATAATGAGATGGGACTTAGAAAAAAATTCTACTTTTGTAAAAAGTCAAAAGAACTTCCAAGTCCCTTGTCAGAATGGGAGTTTATCACTTCTTTGCAGAAGAAAATTAAATTTGGATGCTTTCCCTTTTTGGACGATAAATGTTGAAATTTTTTCTAAGTCCCCATTCAGATTGGGACTTTGTGACTTTTTTGAAGAAATGTATTCAATTTGGATTTTTTCACTTTTTGGATGAAAAAGTAGATTTTTTTCTAAGTGCCCACTCAGAATGGGACTTTGTCACTTTTTTGAAGAAAAATATTGAAATTTGTTTTTTCACTTTTGGGACTAAAAAGATGAAATTTTGATTTTTTTCACTTTTTGGATGAAAAATGTGACATTTTTTCAAATCCCTACTCAGAATGGGACTTTGTCACATTTTTGACAAAAACTATGAATGTTCACTTTTTCACTATTTGGATCAAAAAAGTTTATCTTTCCATCCAATAAGTCGAAATGTCCCATTCTGACATGGGAAGCGGAACACATGTCAACTTAGACAAAAGTTGAATATTTTTCTAAGTCCCATCTCATAATGAGATGGGACTTAGAAAAAAATTCTACTTTTGTATAAAGTCAAAAGAACTTCCAAGTCCCTTGTCAGAATGGGAGTTTATCACTTCTTTGCAGAAGAAAATTAAATTTGGATGCTTTCCCTTTTTGGACGATAAATGTTGAAATTTTTTCAAAGTCCCCATTCAGAGTGGGACTTTGTGACTTTTTTGAAGAAATGTATTCAATTTGGATTTTTTCACTTTTTGGATGAAAAAGTAGAAATTTTTTCTAAGTGCCCACTCAGAATGGGACTTTGTCACTTTTTTGAAGAAAAATATTGAAATTTGTTTTTTCACTTTTGGGACTAAAAAGATGAAATTTGGATTTTTTTCACCTTTTGGATGAAAAATGTGAAATTTTTTCAAATCCCTACTCAGAATGGGACTTTGTCACATTTTTGACAAAAACTATGAATGTTCACTTTTTCACTATTTGGATCAAAAAAGTTTATCTTTCCATCCAATAAGTCGAAATGTCCCATTCTGACATGGGAAGCGGAACACATGTCAACTTATACAAAAGTTCAATATTTTTCTAAGTCCCATCTCATAATGAGATGGGACTTAGAAAAAAATTCAACTTTTGTAAAAAGTCAAAAGAACTTCTAAGGCCCTTGTCAGAATGGGAGTTTATCACTTCTTTGCAGAAGAAGATTAAATTTGGATGCTTTCCCTTTTTGGACGATAAATGTTGACATTTTTTCTAAGTCCCCATTCAGAGTGGGACTTTGCGACTTTTTTGAAGAAATGTATTAAATTTAGATTTTTTCACTTTTTGGATGAAAAAGTAGAAATTTTTTCTAAGTGCCCACTCAGAATGGGACTTTGTCACTTTTTTGAAGAAAAATAGTGAAATTTGTTTTTTCACTTTTGGGACTAAAAAGATTAAATTTGGATTTTTTTCACTTTTTGGATGAAAAATGTGAAATTTTTTCAAATCCCTACTCAGAATGGGACTTTGTCACATTTTTGACAAAAACAATGAATTTTCACTTTTTCACTATTTGGATCAAAAAAGTTTATCTTTCCATCCAATAAGTTGAAATGTCCCATTCTGACACGGGAAGCGGAACACATGTCAACTTAGACAAAAGTTGAATATTTCTATAAGTCCCATCTCATAATGAGATGGGACTTAGAAAAAAATTCTACTTTTGTAAAAAGTCAAAAGAACTTCCAAGTCCCTTGTCAGAATGGGAGTTTATCACTTCTTTGCAGAAGAAAATTAAATTTGGATGCTTTCCCTTTTTGGACGATAAATGTTGAAATTTGTTCTAAGTCCCCATTCAGATTGGGACTTTGTGACTTTTTTGAAGAAATGTATTCAATTTGGATTTTTTCACTTTTTGGATGAAAAAGTAGACATTTTTTCTAAGTGCACACTCAGAATGGGACTTTGTCACTTTTTTGAAAAAAAATAGTGAAATTAGTTTTTTCACTTTTGGGACTAAAAAGATGAAATTTGGATTTTTTTCACCTTTTGGATGAAAAATGTGAAATTTTTTCAAATCCCTACTCAGAATGGGACTTTGTCACATTTTTGACAAAAAATATGAATGTTCACTTTCTCACTATTTGGATCAAAAAAGTTTATCTTTCCATCCAATAAGTCGAAATGTCCCATTCTGACATGGGAAGCGGAACACATGTCAACTTAGACAAAATTTGAATATTTTTCTAAGTCCCATCTCATAATGAGATGGGACTTAAAAAAAAATTCAACTTTTGTAAAAAGTCAAAAGAACTTCTAAGGCCCTTGTCAGAATGGGAGTTTATCACTTCTTTACAGAAGAAAATTAAATTTGGATGCTTTCCCTTTTTGGACGATAAATGTTGAAATTTTTTCTAAGTCCCCATTCAGAGTGGGACTTTGCGACTTTTTTGAAGAAATGTATTCAATTTGGATTTTTTCACTTTTTGGATGAAAAAGTAGAAATTTTTTCTAAGTGCCCACTCAGAATGGGAGTTTGTCACTTTTTTGAAGAAAAAAATTGAAATTTGATTTTTTCACTTTTGGGACTAAAAAAGATGAAATTTTGATTTTTTCCCTTTTTGGATGAAAAAAGTTGAACATTTTTTTAAGTGCCCACTCAGAATGGGACTTTGTCACTTTTTTGAAGAAAAAAATTGAAATTTGATTTTTTCACTTTTGGGACTCAAAAAGATTAAATTTGGATTTTTTCACTTTTTGGATGAAAAAAGTTGCATTTTTTTCTAAGTGCCCACTCAGAATGGGACTTTGTCACTTTTTTGAAGAAAAATACTGAAATTTGTTTGTTCACTTTTGGGACTAAAAAGATGAAATTTGGATTTTTTTCACCTTTTGGATGAAAAATGTGAATTTTTTTCAAATCCCTACTCAGAATGGGACTTTGTCACATTTTTGACAAAAACTATGAATGTTCACTTTTTCACTATTTGGATCAAAAAAGTTTATCTTTCCATCCAATAAGTCGAAATGTCCCATTCTGACATGGGAAGCGGAACACATGTCAACTTAGACAAAAGTTCAATATTTTTCTAAGTCCCATCTCATAATGAGATGGGACTTAGAAAAAAATTCAACTTTTGTAAAAAGTCAAAAGAACTTCTAAGGCCCTTGTCAGAATGGGAGTTTATCACTTCTTTGCAGAAGAAAATTAAATTTGGATGCTTTCCCTTTTTGGACGATAAATGTTGACATTTTTTCTAAGTCCCCATTCAGAGTGGGACTTTGCGACTTTTTTGAAGAAATGTATTAAATTTAGATTTTTTCACTTTTTGGATGAAAAAGTAGAAATTTTTTCTAAGTGCCCACTCAGAATGGGACGTTGTCACTTTTTTGAAGAAAAATAGTGAAATTTGTTTTTTCACTTTTGGGACTAAAAAGATGAAATTTGGATTTGTTTCACTTTTTGGATGAAAAATGTGACATTTTTTCAAATCCCTACTCAGAATGGGACTTTGTCAAATTTTTGACAAAAACAATGAATTTTCACTTTTTCACTATTTAGATCAAAAAAGTTTATCTTTCCATCCAATAAGTCGAAATGTCCCATTCTGACATGGGAAGCGGAACACATGTCAACTTAGACAAAAGTTGAATATTTTTCTAAGTCCCATCTCATAATGAGATGGGACTTAGAAAAAAATTCAACTTTTGTAAAAAGTCGAAAGAACTTCCAAGTCCCTTGTCAGAATGGGAGTTTATCACTTCTTTGCAGAAGAAAATTAAATTTGGATGCTTTCACTTTTTGGACGATAAATGTTGAAATTTTTTCTAAGTCCCCATTCAGAGTGGGACTTTGCGACTTTTTTGAAGAAATGTATTCAATTTGGAATTTTTCACTTTTTGGATGAAAAAGTAGACATGTTTTCTAAGTGCACACTCAGAATTGGACTTTGTCACTTTTTTGAAGAAAAAAATTTACATTTGTTTTTTTCACTTTTGGGACTAAAAAAGATGAATTTTTGATTTTTTCACTTTTTGGATGAAAAATTTGAAATTTTTTCAAATCCCTACTCAGAATGGGACTTTGTCACATTTTTGACAAAAACTATGAATGTTCACTTTTTCACTATTTGGATCAAAAAAGTTTATCTTTCCATCCAATAAGTCAAAATGTCCCATTCTGACATGGGAAGCGGAACACATGTCAACTTAGACAAAAGTTGAATATTTTTCTAAGTCCCATCTCATAATGAGATGGGACTTAAAAAAAAATTCAACTTTTGTAAAAAGTCAAAAGAACTTCTAAGGCCCTTGTCAGAATGGGAGTTTATCACTTCTTTGCAGAAGAAAATTAAATTTGGATGCTTTCCCTTTTTGGACGATAAATGTTGAAATTGCTTCTAAGTCCCCATTCAGAGTGGGACTTTGCGACTTTTTTGAAGAAATGTATTCAATTTGGATTTTTTCACTTTTTGGATGAAAAAGAAGAAATTTTTTCTAAGTGCCCACTCAGAATGGGACTTTGTCACTTTTTTGAAGAAAAATATTGAAATTTGTTTTTTCACTTTTGGGACTAAAAAGATGAAATTTGGATTTTTTTCACCTTTTGGATGAAAAATGTGAAATTTTTTCAAATCCCTACTTAGAATGGGACTTTGTCACATTTTTGACAAAAACTATGAATGTTCACTTTTTCACTATTTGGATCAAAAAAGTTTATCTTTCCATCCAATAAATCTAAATGTCCCATTCTGACATGGGAAGCGGAACACATGTCAACTTAGACAAAAGTTGAATATTTTTCTAAGTCCCATCTCATAATGAGATGGGACTTAGAAAAAAATTCAACTTTTGTAAAAAGTCAAAAGAACTTCTAAGGCCCTTGTCAGAATGGGAGTTTATCACTTCTTTGCAGAAGAAAATTAAATTTGGATGCTTTCACTTTTTGGACGATAAATGTTGAAATTTTTTCTAAGTCCCCATTCAGAGTAGGACTTTGCGACTTTTTTGAAGAAATGTATTCAATTTGGATTTTTTCACTTTTTGGATGAAAAAGTAGAAATTTTTTCTAAGTGCACACTCAGAATGGGACTTTGTCACTTTTTTGAAGAAAAAAATTGAAATTTGATTTTTTCACTTTTGGGACTAAAAAAGATGAAATTTGAATTTTTTCACTTTTTGGATGAAAAAAGTTGAAGTTTTTCTAAGTGCCCACTCAGAATGGGAGTTTGTCACTTTTTTGAAGAAAAATATTGAAATTTGTTTTTTCACTTTTGGGACTAAAAAGATGAAATTTGGATTTTTTTCACCTTTTGGATGAAAAATGTGAATTTTTTTCAAATCCCTACTCAGAATGGGACTTTGTCACATTTTTGACAAAAACTATGAATTTTCAGTTTTTCACTATTTGGATCAAAAAAGTTTATCTTTCCATCCAATAAGTCGAAATGTCCCATTCTGACATGGGAAGCGGAACACATGTCAACTTAGACAAAAGTTGAATATTTTTCTAAGTCCCATCTCATAATGAGATGGGACTTAGAAAAAAATTCAACTTTTGTAAAAAGTCGAAAGAACTTCCAAGTCCCTTGTCAGAATGGGAGTTTATCACTTCTTTGCAGAAGAAAAATAAATTTGGATACTTTCAATTTTTGGACGATAAATGTTGAAATTTTTTCAAAGTCCCCATTCAGAGTGGGAATTTGCGACTATTTTGAAGAAATGTATTCAATTTGGATTTTTTCACTTTTTGGATGAAAAAGTAGACATTTTTTCTAAGTGCCCACTCAGAATGGGACTTTGTCACTTTTTTGAAGAAAAAAATTGAAATTTGATTTTTTCACTTTTGGGACTAAAAAAGATGAAATTTGGATTTTTTCACTTTTTGGATGAAAAAAGTTGAAATTTTTTCTAAGTGCCCACTCAGAATGGGACTTTGTCACTTTTTTGAAGAAAAAAATTGAAATTTTATTTTTTCACTTTTGGGGCTCAAAAAGATGAAATTTGGATTTTTTCACTTTTTGGATGAAAAAAGTTGAATTTTTTACTAAGTGCCCACTCAGAATGGGACTTTGTCACTTTATGAAGAAAAATATTGAAATTTGTTTTTTCACTTTTGGGACTAAAAAGATGAAATTTGGATTTTTTCACTTTTTGGATGAAACAAGTTGAATTTTTTACTAAGTGCCCACTCAGAATGGGACTTTGTCACTTATTTGAAAAAAAATAGTGAAATTAGTTTTTTCACTTTTGGGACTAAAAAGATGAAATTTGGATTTTTTTCACCTTTTGGATGAAAAATGTGAAATTTTTTCAAATCCCTACTCAGAATGGGACTTTGTCACATTTTTGACAAAAACTATGAATGTTCACTTTTTCACTATTTGGATCAAAAAAGTTTATCTTTCCATCCAATAAGTCGAAATGTCCCATTCTGACATGGGAAGCGGAACACATGTCAACTTATACAAAAGTTGAATATTTTTCTAAGTCCCATCTCATAATGAGATGGGACTTAGAAAAAAATTCAACTTTTGTAAAAAGTCAAAAGAACTTCTAAGGCCCTTGTCAGAATTGGAGTTTATCACTTCTTTGCAGAAGAAAATTAAATTTGGATGCTTTCCCTTTTTGGACGATAAATGTTGACATTTTTTCTAAGTCCCCATTCAGAGTGGGACTTTGCGACTTTTTTGAAGAAATGTATTAAATTTAGATTTTTTCACTTTTTGGATGAAAAAGTAGAAATTTTTTCTAAGTGCCCACTCAGAATGGGACTTTGTCACTTTTTTGAAGAAAAATAGTGAAATTTGTTTTTTCACTTTTGGGACTAAAAAGATGAAATTTGGATTTTTTTCACTTTTTGGATGAAAAATGTGACATTTTTTCAAATCCCTACTCAGAATGGGACTTTGTCACATTTTTGACAAAAACAATGAATTTTCACTTTTTCACTATTTGGATCAAAAAAGTTTATCTTTCCATCCAATAAGTTGAAATGTCCCATTCTGACATGGGAAGCGGAACACATGTCAACTTAGACAAAAGTTGAATATTTCTATAAGTCCCATCTCATAATGAGATGGGACTTAGAAAAAAATTCTACTTTTGTAAAAAGTCAAAAGAACTTCCAAGTCCCTTGTCAGAATGGGAGTTTATCACTTCTTTGCAGAAGAAAATTAAATTTGGATGCTTTCCCTTTTTGGACGATAAATGTTGAAATTTTTTCTAAGTCCCCATTCAGATTGGGACTTTGTGACTTTTTTGAAGAAATGTATTCAATTTGGATTTTTTCACTTTTTGGATGAAAAAGTAGATTTTTTTCTAAGTGCCCACTCAGAATGGGACTTTGTCACTTTTTTGAAGAAAAATATTGAAATTTGTTTTTTCACTTTTGGGACTAAAAAGATGAAATTTTGATTTTTTTCACTTTTTGGATGAAAAATGTGACATTTTTTTCAAATCCCTACTCAGAATGGGACTTTGTCACATTTTTGACAAAAACTATGAATGTTCACTTTTTCACTATTTGGATCAAAAAAGTTTATCTTTCCATCCAATAAGTCGAAATGTCCCATTCTGACATGGGAAGCGGAACACATGTCAACTTAGACAAAAGTTGAATATTTTTCTAAGTCCCATCTCATAATGAGATGGGACTTAGAAAAAAATTCTACTTTTGTATAAAGTCAAAAGAACTTCCAAGTCCCTTGTCAGAATGGGAGTTTATCACTTCTTTGCAGAAGAAAATTAAATTTGGATGCTTTCCCTTTTTGGACGATAAATGTTGAAATTTTTTCAAAGTCCCCATTCAGAGTGGGACTTTGTGACTTTTTTGAAGAAATGTATTCAATTTGGATTTTTTCACTTTTTGGATGAAAAAGTAGAAATTTTTTCTAAGTGCCCACTCAGAATGGGACTTTGTCACTTTTTTGAAGAAAAATATTGAAATTTGTTTTTTCACTTTTGGGACTAAAAAGATGAAATTTGGATTTTTTTCACCTTTTGGATGAAAAATGTGAAATTTTTTCAAATCCCTACTCAGAATGGGACTTTGTCACATTTTTGACAAAAACTATGAATGTTCACTTTTTCACTATTTGGATCAAAAAAGTTTATCTTTCCATCCAATAAGTCGAAATGTCCCATTCTGACATGGGAAGCGGAACACATGTCAACTTATACAAAAGTTCAATATTTTTCTAAGTCCCATCTCATAATGAGATGGGACTTAGAAAAAAATTCAACTTTTGTAAAAAGTCAAAAGAACTTCTAAGGCCCTTGTCAGAATGGGAGTTTATCACTTCTTTGCAGAAGAAGATTAAATTTGGATGCTTTCCCTTTTTGGACGATAAATGTTGACATTTTTTCTAAGTCCCCATTCAGAGTGGGACTTTGCGACTTTTTTGAAGAAATGTATTAAATTTAGATTTTTTCACTTTTTGGATGAAAAAGTAGAAATTTTTTCTAAGTGCCCACTCAGAATGGGACTTTGTCACTTTTTTGAAGAAAAATAGTGAAATTTGTTTTTTCACTTTTGGGACTAAAAAGATTAAATTTGGATTTTTTTCACTTTTTGGATGAAAAATGTGAAATTTTTTCAAATCCCTACTCAGAATGGGACTTTGTCACATTTTTGACAAAAACAATGAATTTTCACTTTTTCACTATTTGGATCAAAAAAGTTTATCTTTCCATCCAATAAGTTGAAATGTCCCATTCTGACACGGGAAGCGGAACACATGTCAACTTAGACAAAAGTTGAATATTTCTATAAGTCCCATCTCATAATGAGATGGGACTTAGAAAAAAATTCTACTTTTGTAAAAAGTCAAAAGAACTTCCAAGTCCCTTGTCAGAATGGGAGTTTATCACTTCTTTGCAGAAGAAAATTAAATTTGGATGCTTTCCCTTTTTGGACGATAAATGTTGAAATTTTTTCTAAGTCCCCATTCAGATTGGGACTTTGTGACTTTTTTGAAGAAATGTATTCAATTTGGATTTTTTCACTTTTTGGATGAAAAAGTAGAATTTTTTCTAAGTGCCCACTCAGAATGGGACTTTGTCACTTTTTTGAAGAAAAATATTGAAATTTGTTTTTTCACTTTTGGGACTAAAAAGATGAAATTTTGATTTTTTTCACTTTTTGGATGAAAAATGTGACATTTTTTCAAATCCCTACTCAGAATGGGACTTTGTCACATTTTTGACAAAAACTATGAATGTTCACTTTTTCACTATTTGGATCAAAAAAGTTTATCTTTCCATCCAATAAGTCGAAATGTCCCATTCTGACATGGGAAGCGGAACACATGTCAACTTAGACAAAAGTTGAATATTTTTCTAAGTCCCATCTCATAATGAGATGGGACTTAGAAAAAAATTCTACTTTTGTATAAAGTCAAAAGAACTTCCAAGTCCCTTGTCAGAATGGGAGTTTATCACTTCTTTGCAGAAGAAAATTAAATTTGGATGCTTTTCCTTTTTGGACGATAAATGTTGAAATTTTTTCAAAGTCCCCATTCAGAGTGGGACTTTGTGACTTTTTTGAAGAAATGTATTCAATTTGGATTTTTTCACTTTTTGGATGAAAAAGTAGAAATTTTTTCTAAGTGCCCACTCAGAATGGGACTTTGTCACTTTTTTGAAGAAAAATATTGAAATTTGTTTTTTCACTTTTGGGACTAAAAAGATGAAATTTGGATTTTTTTCACTTTTTGGATGAAAAATGTGACATTTTTTCAAATCGATACTCAGAATGGGACTTTGTCACATTTTTGACAAAAACAATGAATTTTCACTTTTTCACTATTTGGATCAAAAAAGTTTATCTTTCCATCCAATAAGTTGAAATGTCCCATTCTGACACGGGAAGCGGAACACATGTCAACTTAGACAAAAGTTGAATATTTTTATAAGTCCCATCTCATAATGAGATGGGACTTAGAAAAAAATTCTACTTTTGTAAAAAGTCAAAAGATCTTCCAAGTCCCTTGTCAGAATGGGAGTTTATCACTTCTTTGCAGAAGAAAATTAAATTTGGATGCTTTCCCTGTTTGGACGATAAATGTTGAAATTTTTTCTAAGTCCCCATTCAGATTGGGACTTTGTGACTTTTTTGAAGAAATGTATTCAATTTGGATTTTTTCACTTTTTGGATGAAAAAGTAGAATTTTTTCTAAGTGCCCACTCAGAATGGGACTTTGTCACTTTTTTGAAGAAAAATATTGAAATTTGTTTTTTCACTTTTGGGACTAAAAAGATGAAATTTGGATTTTTTTCACCTTTTGGATGAAAAATGTGATTTTTTTTCAAATCCCTACTCAGAATGGGACTTTGTCACATTTTTGACAAAAACTATGAATTTTCAGTTTTTCACTATTTGGATCAAAAAAGTTTATCTTTCCATCCAATAAGTCGAAATGTCCCATTCTGACATGGGAAGCGGAACACATGTCAACTTAGACAAAAGTTGAATATTTCTATAAGTCCCATCTCATAATGAGATGGGACTTAGAAAAAAATTCTACTTTTGTATAAAGTCAAAAGAACTTCCAAGTCCCTTGTCAGAATGGGAGTTTATCACTTCTTTGCAGAAGAAAATTAAATTTGGATGCTTTCCCTTTTTGGACGATAAATGTTGAAATTTTTTCAAAGTCCCCATTCAGAGTGGGACTTTGTGACTTTTTTGAAGAAATGTATTCAATTTGGATTTTTTCACTTTTTGGATGAAAAAGTAGAAATTTTTTCTAAGTGCCCACTCAGAATGGGACTTTGTCACTTTTTTGAAGAAAAATATTGAAATTTGTTTTTTCACTTTTGGGACTAAAAAGATGAAATTTGGATTTTTTTCACCTTTTGGATGAAAAATGTGAAATTTTTTCAAATCCCTACTCAGAATGGGACTTTGTCACATTTTTGACAAAAACTATGAATGTTCACTTTTTCACTATTTGGATCAAAAAAGTTTATCTTTCCATCCAATAAGTCGAAATGTCCCATTCTGACATGGGAAGCGGAACACATGTCAACTTATACAAAAGTTCAATATTTTTCTAAGTCCCATCTCATAATGAGATGGGACTTAGAAAAAAATTCAACTTTTGTAAAAAGTCAAAAGAACTTCTAAGGCCCTTGTCAGAATGGGAGTTTATCACTTCTTTGCAGAAGAAGATTAAATTTGGATGCTTTCCCTTTTTGGACGATAAATGTTGACATTTTTTCTAAGTCCCCATTCAGAGTGGGACTTTGCGACTTTTTTGAAGAAATGTATTAAATTTAGATTTTTTCACTTTTTGGATGAAAAAGTAGAAATTTTTTCTAAGTGCCCACTCAGAATGGGACTTTGTCACTTTTTTGAAGAAAAATAGTGAAATTTGTTTTTTCACTTTTGGGACAAAAAAGATGAAATTTTGATTTTTTTCACTTTTTGGATGAAAAATGTGACATTTTTTCAAATCCCTACTCAGAATGGGACTTTGTCACATTTTTGACAAAAACAATGAATTTTCACTTTTTCACTATTTGGATCAAAAAAGTTTATCTTTCCATCCAATAAGTTGAAATGTCCCATTCTGACACGGGAAGCGGAACACATGTCAACTTAGACAAAAGTTGAATATTTCTATAAGTCCCATCTCATAATGAGATGGGACTTAGAAAAAAATTCTACTTTTGTAAAAAGTCAAAAGAACTTCCAAGTCCCTTGTCAGAATGGGAGTTTATCACTTCTTTGCAGAAGAAAATTAAATTTGGATGCTTTCCCTTTTTGGACGATAAATGTTGAAATTTTTTCTAAGTCCCCATTCAGATTGGGACTTTGTGACTTTTTTGAAGAAATGTATTCAATTTGGATTTTTTCACTTTTTGGATGAAAAAGTAGAATTTTTTCTAAGTGCCCACTCAGAATGGGACTTTGTCACTTTTTTGAAGAAAAATATTGAAATTTGTTTTTTCACTTTTGGGACTAAAAAGATGAAATTTTGATTTTTTTCACTTTTTGGATGAAAAATGTGAGATTTTTTCAAATCCCTACTCAGAATGGGACTTTGTCACATTTTTGACAAAAACAATGAATGTTCACTTTTTCACTATTTGGATCAAAAAAGTTTATCTTTCCATCCAATAAGTTGAAATGTCCCATTCTGACACGGGAAGCGGAACACATGTCAACTTAGACAAAAGTTGAATATTTCTATAAGTCCCATCTCATAATGAGATGGGACTTAGAAAAAAATTCTACTTTTGTAAAAAGTCAAAAGAACTTCCAAGTCCCTTGTCAGAATGGGAGTTTATCACTTCTTTGCAGAAGAAAATTAAATTTGGATGCTTTCCCTTTTTGGACGATAAATGTTGAAATTTTTTCAAAGTCCCCATTCAGAGTGGGACTTTGTGACTTTTTTGAAGAAATGTATTCAATTTGGATTTTTTCACTTTTTGGATGAAAAAGTAGAAATTTTTTCTAAGTGCCCACTCAGAATGGGACTTTGTCACTTTTTTGAAGAAAAATATTGAAATTTGTTTTTTCACTTTTGGGACTAAAAAGATGAAATTTGGATTTTTTTCACCTTTTGGATGAAAAATGTTAAATTTTTTCAAATCCCTACTCAGAATGGGACTTTGTCACATTTTTGACAAAAACTATGAATGTTCACTTTTTCACTATTTGGATCAAAAAAGTTTATTTTTCCATCCAATAAGTCGAAATGTCCCATTCTGACATGGGAAGCGGAACACATGTCAACTTATACAAAAGTTGAATATTTTTCTAAGTCCCATCTCATAATGAGATGGGACTTAGAAAAAAATTCAACTTTTGTAAAAAGTCAAAAGAACTTCTAAAGCCCTTGTCAGAATGGGAGTTTATCACTTCTTTGCAGAAGAAAATTTAATTTGGATGCTTTCCCTTTTTGGACGATAAATGTTGACATTTTTTCAAAGTCCCCATTCAGAGTGGGACTTTGCGACTTTTTTGAAGAAATGTATTAAATTTAGATTTTTTCACTTTTTGGATGAAAAAGTATAAATTTTTTCCAAGTGCCCACTCAGAATGGGACTTTGTCACTTTTTTGAAGAAAAATAGTGAAATTTGTTTTTTCACTTTTGGGACTAAAAAGATGAAATTTGGATTTTTTTCACTTTTTGGATGAAAAATGTGACATTTTTTCAAATCCCTACTCAGAATGGGACTTTGTCACATTTTTGACAAAAACAATGAATTTTCACTTTTTCACTATTTGGATCAAAAAAGTTTATCTTTCCATCCAATAAGTTGAAATGTCCCATTCTGACACGGGAAGCGGAACACATGTCAACTTAGACAAAAGTTGAATATTTCTATAAGTCCCATCTCATAATGAGATGGGACTTAGAAAAAAATTCTACTTTTGTAAAAAGTCAAAAGAACTTCCAAGTCCCTTGTCAGAATGGGAGTTTATCACTTCTTTGCAGAAGAAAATTAAATTTGGATGCTTTCCCTTTTTGGACGATAAATGTTGAAATTTTTTCTAAGTCCCCATTCAGATTGGGACTTTGTGACTTTTTTGAAGAAATGTATTCAATTTGGATTTTTTCACTTTTTGGATGAAAAAGTAGAATTTTTTCTAAGTGCCCACTCAGAATGGGACTTTGTCACTTTTTTGAAGAAAAATATTGAAATTTGTTTTTTCACTTTTGGGACTAAAAAGATGAAATTTTGATTTTTTTCACTTTTTGGATGAAAAATGTGACATTTTTTCAAATCCCTACTCAGAATGGGACTTTGTCACATTTTTGACAAAAACTATGAATTTTCACTTTTTCACTATTTGGATCAAAAAAGTTTATCTTTCCATCCAATAAGTTGAAATGTCCCATTCTGACATGGGAAGCGGAACACATTTCAACTTAGACAAAAGTTGAATATTTTTATAAGTCCCATCTCATAATGAGATGGGACTTAGAAAAAAATTCTACTTTTGTAAAAAGTCAAAAGAACTTCCAAGTCCCTTGTCAGAATGGGAGTTTATCACTTCTTTGCAGAAGAAAATTAAATTTGGATGCTTTCCCTTTTTGGACGATAAATGTTGAAATTGCTTCTAAGTCCCCATTCAGAGTGGGACTTTGCGACTTTTTTGAAGAAATGTATTCAATTTGGATTTTTTCACTTTTTGGATGAAAAAGTAGAAATTTTTTCTAAGTGCCCACTCAGAATGGGACTTTGTCACTTTTTTGAAGAAAAATATTGAAATTAGTTTTTTCACTTTTGGGACTAAAAAGATTAAATTTGGATTTTTTTCACCTTTTGGATGAAAAATGTGAATTTTTTTCAAATCCCTACTCAGAATGGGACTTTGTCACATTTTTGACAAAAACTATGAATGTTCACTTTTTCACTATTTGGATCAAAAAAGTTTATCTTTCCATCCAATAAGTCAAAATGTCCCATTCTGACATGGGAAGCGGAACACATGTCAACTTAGACAAAAGTTGAATATTTTTCTAAGTCCCATCTCATAATGAGATGGGACTTAGAAAAAAATTCAACTTTTGTAAAAAGTCAAAAGAACTTCTAAGGCCCTTGTCAGAATGGGAGTTTATCAATTCTTTGCAGAAGAAAATTAAATTTGGATGCTCTCCCTTTTTGGACGATAAATGTTGATATTTTTTCTAAGTCCCCATTCAGAGTGGGACTTTGCGACTTTTTTGAAGAAATTTATTAAATTTAGATTTTTTCACTTTTTGGATGAAAAAGTAGAAATTTTTTCTAAGTGCCCACTCAGAATGGGACTTTGTCACTTTTTTGAAGAAAAATAGTGAAATTTGTTTTTTCACTTTTGGGACTAAAAAGATTAAATTTGGATTTTTTTCACTTTTTGGATGAAAAATGTGAAATTTTTTCAAATCCCTACTCAGAATGGGACTTTGTCACATTTTTGACAAAAACAATGAATTTTCACTTTTTCACTATTTGGATCAAAAAAGTTTATCTTTCCATCCAATAAGTTGAAATGTCCCATTCTGACACGGGAAGCGGAACACATGTCAACTTAGACAAAAGTTGAATATTTCTATAAGTCCCATCTCATAATGAGATGGGACTTAGAAAAAAATTCTACTTTTGTAAAAAGTCAAAAGAACTTCCAAGTCCCTTGTCAGAATGGGAGTTTATCACTTCTTTGCAGAAGAAAATTAAATTTGGATGCTGTCCCTTTTTGGACGATAAATGTTGAAATGTTTTCTAAGTCCCCATTCAGATTGGGACTTTGTGACTTTTTTGAAGAAATGTATTCAATTTGGATTTTTTCACTTTTTGGATGAAAAAGTAGAATTTTTTTCTAAGTGCCCACTCAGAATGGGACTTTGTCACTTTTTTGAAGAAAAATATTGAAATTTGTTTTTTCACTTTTGGGACTAAAAAGATGAAATTTTGATTTTTTTCACTTTTTGGATGAAAAATGTGACATTTTTTCAAATCCCTACTCAGAATGGGACTTTGTCACATTTTTGACAAAAACTATGAATGTTCACTTTTTCACTATTTGGATCAAAAAAGTTTATCTTTCCATCCAATAAGTCGAAATGTCCCATTCTGACATGGGAAGCGGAACACATGTCAACTTAGACAAAAGTTGAATATTTTTCTAAGTCCCATCTCATAATGAGATGGGACTTAGAAAAAAATTCTACTTTTGTATAAAGTCAAAAGAACTTCCAAGTCCCTTGTCAGAATGGGAGTTTATCACTTCTTTGCAGAAGAAAATTAAATTTGGATGCTTTCCCTTTTTGGACGATAAATGTTGAAATTTTTTCAAAGTCCCCATTCAGAGTGGGACTTTGTGACTTTTTTGAAGAAATGTATTCAATTTGGATTTTTTCACTTTTTGGATGAAAAAGTAGACATTTTTTCTAAGTGCCCACTCAGAATGGGACTTTGTCACTTTTTTGAAGAAAAATATTGAAATTTGTTTTTTCACTTTTGGGACTAAAAAGATGAAATTTGGATTTTTTTCACCTTTTGGATGAAAAATGTGAAATTTTTTCAAATCCCTACTCAGAATGGGACTTTGTCACATTTTTGACAAAAACTATGAATGTTCACTTTTTCACTATTTGGATCAAAAAAGTTTATCTTTCCATCCAATAAGTCGAAATGTCCCATTCTGACATGGGAAGCGGAACACATGTCAACTTATACAAAAGTTCAATATTTTTCTAAGTCCCATCTCATAATGAGATGGGACTTAGAAAAAAATTCAACTTTTGTAAAAAGTCAAAAGAACTTCTAAGGCCCTTGTCAGAATGGGAGTTTATCACTTCTTTGCAGAAGAAGATTAAATTTGGATGCTTTCCCTTTTTGGACGATAAATGTTGACATTTTTTCTAAGTCCCCATTCAGAGTGGGACTTTGCGACTTTTTTGAAGAAATGTATTAAATTTAGATTTTTTCACTTTTTGGATGAAAAAGTAGAAATTTTTTCTAAGTGCCCACTCAGAATGGGACTTTGTCACTTTTTTGAAGAAAAATAGTGAAATTTGTTTTTTCACTTTTGGGACTAAAAAGATTAAATTTGGATTTTTTTCACTTTTTGGATGAAAAATGTGAAATTTTTTCAAATCCCTACTCAGAATGGGACTTTGTCACATTTTTGACAAAAACAATGAATTTTCACTTTTTCACTATTTGGATCAAAAAAGTTTATCTTTCCATCCAATAAGTTGAAATGTCCCATTCTGACACGGGAAGCGGAACACATGTCAACTTAGACAAAAGTTGAATATTTCTATAAGTCCCATCTCATAATGAGATGGGACTTAGAAAAAAATTCTACTTTTGTAAAAAGTCAAAAGAACTTCCAAGTCCCTTGTCAGAATGGGAGTTTATCACTTCTTTGCAGAAGAAAATTAAATTTGGATGCTTTCCCTTTTTGGACGATAAATGTTGAAATTTTTTCTAAGTCCCCATTCAGATTGGGACTTTGTGACTTTTTTGAAGAAATGTATTCAATTTGGATTTTTTCACTTTTTGGATGAAAAAGTAGAATTTTTTCTAAGTGCCCACTCAGAATGGGACTTTGTCACTTTTTTGAAGAAAAATATTGAAATTTGTTTTTTCACTTTTGGGACTAAAAAGATGAAATTTTGATTTTTTTCACTTTTTGGATGAAAAATGTGACATTTTTTCAAATCCCTACTCAGAATGGGACTTTGTCACATTTTTGACAAAAACTATGAATGTTCACTTTTTCACTATTTGGATCAAAAAAGTTTATCTTTCCATCCAATAAGTCGAAATGTCCCATTCTGACATGGGAAGCGGAACACATGTCAACTTAGACAAAAGTTGAATATTTTTCTAAGTCCCATCTCATAATGAGATGGGACTTAGAAAAAAATTCTACTTTTGTATAAAGTCAAAAGAACTTCCAAGTCCCTTGTCAGAATGGGAGTTTATCACTTCTTTGCAGAAGAAAATTAAATTTGGATGCTTTTCCTTTTTGGACGATAAATGTTGAAATTTTTTCAAAGTCCCCATTCAGAGTGGGACTTTGTGACTTTTTTGAAGAAATGTATTCAATTTGGATTTTTTCACTTTTTGGATGAAAAAGTAGAAATTTTTTCTAAGTGCCCACTCAGAATGGGACTTTGTCACTTTTTTGAAGAAAAATATTGAAATTTGTTTTTTCACTTTTGGGACTAAAAAGATGAAATTTGGATTTTTTTCACTTTTTGGATGAAAAATGTGACATTTTTTCAAATCGATACTCAGAATGGGACTTTGTCACATTTTTGACAAAAACAATGAATTTTCACTTTTTCACTATTTGGATCAAAAAAGTTTATCTTTCCATCCAATAAGTTGAAATGTCCCATTCTGACACGGGAAGCGGAACACATGTCAACTTAGACAAAAGTTGAATATTTTTATAAGTCCCATCTCATAATGAGATGGGACTTAGAAAAAAATTCTACTTTTGTAAAAAGTCAAAAGATCTTCCAAGTCCCTTGTCAGAATGGGAGTTTATCACTTCTTTGCAGAAGAAAATTAAATTTGGATGCTTTCCCTGTTTGGACGATAAATGTTGAAATTTTTTCTAAGTCCCCATTCAGATTGGGACTTTGTGACTTTTTTGAAGAAATGTATTCAATTTGGATTTTTTCACTTTTTGGATGAAAAAGTAGAATTTTTTCTAAGTGCCCACTCAGAATGGGACTTTGTCACTTTTTTGAAGAAAAATATTGAAATTTGTTTTTTCACTTTTGGGACTAAAAAGATGAAATTTGGATTTTTTTCACCTTTTGGATGAAAAATGTGATTTTTTTTCAAATCCCTACTCAGAATGGGACTTTGTCACATTTTTGACAAAAACTATGAATTTTCAGTTTTTCACTATTTGGATCAAAAAAGTTTATCTTTCCATCCAATAAGTCGAAATGTCCCATTCTGACATGGGAAGCGGAACACATGTCAACTTAGACAAAAGTTGAATATTTCTATAAGTCCCATCTCATAATGAGATGGGACTTAGAAAAAAATTCTACTTTTGTATAAAGTCAAAAGAACTTCCAAGTCCCTTGTCAGAATGGGAGTTTATCACTTCTTTGCAGAAGAAAATTAAATTTGGATGCTTTCCCTTTTTGGACGATAAATGTTGAAATTTTTTCAAAGTCCCCATTCAGAGTGGGACTTTGTGACTTTTTTGAAGAAATGTATTCAATTTGGATTTTTTCACTTTTTGGATGAAAAAGTAGAAATTTTTTCTAAGTGCCCACTCAGAATGGGACTTTGTCACTTTTTTGAAGAAAAATATTGAAATTTGTTTTTTTCACTTTTGGGACTAAAAAGATGAAATTTGGATTTTTTTCACCTTTTGGATGAAAAATGTGAAATTTTTTCAAATCCCTACTCAGAATGGGACTTTGTCACATTTTTGACAAAAACTATGAATGTTCACTTTTTCACTATTTGGATCAAAAAAGTTTATCTTTCCATCCAATAAGTCGAAATGTCCCATTCTGACATGGGAAGCGGAACACATGTCAACTTATACAAAAGTTCAATATTTTTCTAAGTCCCATCTCATAATGAGATGGGACTTAGAAAAAAATTCAACTTTTGTAAAAAGTCAAAAGAACTTCTAAGGCCCTTGTCAGAATGGGAGTTTATCACTTCTTTGCAGAAGAAGATTAAATTTGGATGCTTTCCCTTTTTGGACGATAAATGTTGACATTTTTTCTAAGTCCCCATTCAGAGTGGGACTTTGCGACTTTTTTGAAGAAATGTATTAAATTTAGATTTTTTCACTTTTTGGATGAAAAAGTAGAAATTTTTTCTAAGTGCCCACTCAGAATGGGACTTTGTCACTTTTTTGAAGAAAAATAGTGAAATTTGTTTTTTCACTTTTGGGACAAAAAAGATGAAATTTTGATTTTTTTCACTTTTTGGATGAAAAATGTGACATTTTTTCAAATCCCTACTCAGAATGGGACTTTGTCACATTTTTGACAAAAACAATGAATTTTCACTTTTTCACTATTTGGATCAAAAAAGTTTATCTTTCCATCCAATAAGTTGAAATGTCCCATTCTGACACGGGAAGCGGAACACATGTCAACTTAGACAAAAGTTGAATATTTCTATAAGTCCCATCTCATAATGAGATGGGACTTAGAAAAAAATTCTACTTTTGTAAAAAGTCAAAAGAACTTCCAAGTCCCTTGTCAGAATGGGAGTTTATCACTTCTTTGCAGAAGAAAATTAAATTTGGATGCTTTCCCTTTTTGGACGATAAATGTTGAAATTTTTTCTAAGTCCCCATTCAGATTGGGACTTTGTGACTTTTTTGAAGAAATGTATTCAATTTGGATTTTTTCACTTTTTGGATGAAAAAGTAGAATTTTTTCTAAGTGCCCACTCAGAATGGGACTTTGTCACTTTTTTGAAGAAAAATATTGAAATTTGTTTTTTCACTTTTGGGACTAAAAAGATGAAATTTTGATTTTTTTCACTTTTTGGATGAAAAATGTGAGATTTTTTCAAATCCCTACTCAGAATGGGACTTTGTCACATTTTTGACAAAAACAATGAATGTTCACTTTTTCACTATTTGGATCAAAAAAGTTTATCTTTCCATCCAATAAGTTGAAATGTCCCATTCTGACACGGGAAGCGGAACACATGTCAACTTAGACAAAAGTTGAATATTTCTATAAGTCCCATCTCATAATGAGATGGGACTTAGAAAAAAATTCTACTTTTGTAAAAAGTCAAAAGAACTTCCAAGTCCCTTGTCAGAATGGGAGTTTATCACTTCTTTGCAGAAGAAAATTAAATTTGGATGCTTTCCCTTTTTGGACGATAAATGTTGAAATTTTTTCAAAGTCCCCATTCAGAGTGGGACTTTGTGACTTTTTTGAAGAAATGTATTCAATTTGGATTTTTTCACTTTTTGGATGAAAAAGTAGAAATTTTTTCTAAGTGCCCACTCAGAATGGGACTTTGTCACTTTTTTGAAGAAAAATATTGAAATTTGTTTTTTTAACTTTTGGGACTAAAAAGATGAAATTTGGATTTTTTTCACCTTTTGGATGAAAAATGTTAAATTTTTTCAAATCCCTACTCAGAATGGGACTTTGTCACATTTTTGACAAAAACTATGAATGTTCACTTTTTCACTATTTGGATCAAAAAAGTTTATTTTTCCATCCAATAAGTCGAAATGTCCCATTCTGACATGGGAAGCGGAACACATGTCAACTTATACAAAAGTTGAATATTTTTCTAAGTCCCATCTCATAATGAGATGGGACTTAGAAAAAAATTCAACTTTTGTAAAAAGTCAAAAGAACTTCTAAAGCCCTTGTCAGAATGGGAGTTTATCACTTCTTTGCAGAAGAAAATTTAATTTGGATGCTTTCCCTTTTTGGACGATAAATGTTGACATTTTTTCAAAGTCCCCATTCAGAGTGGGACTTTGCGACTTTTTTGAAGAAATGTATTAAATTTAGATTTTTTCACTTTTTGGATGAAAAAGTATAAATTTTTTCCAAGTGCCCACTCAGAATGGGACTTTGTCACTTTTTTGAAGAAAAATAGTGAAATTTGTTTTTTCACTTTTGGGACTAAAAAGATGAAATTTGGATTTTTTTCACTTTTTGGATGAAAAATGTGACATTTTTTCAAATCCCTACTCAGAATGGGACTTTGTCACATTTTTGACAAAAACAATGAATTTTCACTTTTTCACTATTTGGATCAAAAAAGTTTATCTTTCCATCCAATAAGTTGAAATGTCCCATTCTGACACGGGAAGCGGAACACATGTCAACTTAGACAAAAGTTGAATATTTCTATAAGTCCCATCTCATAATGAGATGGGACTTAGAAAAAAATTCTACTTTTGTAAAAAGTCAAAAGAACTTCCAAGTCCCTTGTCAGAATGGGAGTTTATCACTTCTTTGCAGAAGAAAATTAAATTTGGATGCTTTCCCTTTTTGGACGATAAATGTTGAAATTTTTTCTAAGTCCCCATTCAGATTGGGACTTTGTGACTTTTTGAAGAAATGTATTCAATTTGGATTTTTTCACTTTTTGGATGAAAAAGTAGAATTTTTTCTAAGTGCCCACTCAGAATGGGACTTTGTCACTTTTTTGAAGAAAAATATTGAAATTTGTTTTTTCACTTTTGGGACTAAAAAGATGAAATTTTGATTTTTTTCACTTTTTGGATGAAAAATGTGACATTTTTTCAAATCCCTACTCAGAATGGGACTTTGTCACATTTTTGACAAAAACTATGAATTTTCACTTTTTCACTATTTGGATCAAAAAAGTTTATCTTTCCATCCAATAAGTTGAAATGTCCCATTCTGACATGGGAAGCGGAACACATTTCAACTTAGACAAAAGTTGAATATTTTTATAAGTCCCATCTCATAATGAGATGGGACTTAGAAAAAAAATTCTACTTTTGTAAAAAGTCAAAAGAACTTCCAAGTCCCTTGTCAGAATGGGAGTTTATCACTTCTTTGCAGAAGAAAATTAAATTTGGATGCTTTCCCTTTTTGGACGATAAATGTTGAAATTGCTTCTAAGTCCCCATTCAGAGTGGGACTTTGCGACTTTTTTGAAGAAATGTATTCAATTTGGATTTTTTCACTTTTTGGATGAAAAAGTAGAAATTTTTTCTAAGTGCCCACTCAGAATGGGACTTTGTCACTTTTTTGAAGAAAAATATTGAAATTAGTTTTTTCACTTTTGGGACTAAAAAGATTAAATTTGGATTTTTTTCACCTTTTGGATGAAAAATGTGAATTTTTTTCAAATCCCTACTCAGAATGGGACTTTGTCACATTTTTGACAAAAACTATGAATGTTCACTTTTTCACTATTTGGATCAAAAAAGTTTATCTTTCCATCCAATAAGTCAAAATGTCCCATTCTGACATGGGAAGCGGAACACATGTCAACTTAGACAAAAGTTGAATATTTTTCTAAGTCCCATCTCATAATGAGATGGGACTTAGAAAAAAATTCAACTTTTGTAAAAAGTCAAAAGAACTTCTAAGGCCCTTGTCAGAATGGGAGTTTATCAATTCTTTGCAGAAGAAAATTAAATTTGGATGCTCTCCCTTTTTGGACGATAAATGTTGATATTTTTTCTAAGTCCCCATTCAGAGTGGGACTTTGCGACTTTTTTGAAGAAATTTATTCAATTTGGATTATTTCACTTTTTGGATGAAAAAGTAGACATTTTTTCTAAGTGCCCACTCAGAATGGGACTTTGTCACTTTTTTGAAGAAAAATATTGAAATTTGTTTTTTCACTTTTGGGACTAAAAAGATGAAATTTGGATTTTTTTCACCTTTTGGATGAAAAATGTGAAATTTTTTCAAATCCCTACTCAGAATGGGACTTTGTCACATTTTTGACAAAAACTATGAATGTTCACTTTTTCACTATTTGGATCAAAAAAGTTTATCTTTCCATCCAATAAGTCGAAATGTCCCATTCTGACATGGGAAGCGGAACACATGTCAACTTATACAAAAGTTCAATATTTTTCTAAGTCCCATCTCATAATGAGATGGGACTTAGAAAAAAATTCAACTTTTGTAAAAAGACAAAAGAACTTCTAAGGCCCTTGTCAGAATGGGAGTTTATCACTTCTTTGCAGAAGAAGATTAAATTTGGATGCTTTCCCTTTTTGGACGATAAATGTTGACATTTTTTCTAAGTCCCCATTCAGAGTGGGACTTTGCGACTTTTTTGAAGAAATGTATTAAATTTAGATTTTTTCACTTTTTGGATGAAAAAGTAGAAATTTTTTCTAAGTGCCCACTCAGAATGGGACTTTGTCACTTTTTTGAAGAAAAATAGTGAAATTTGTTTTTTCACTTTTGGGACTAAAAAGATTAAATTTGGATTTTTTTCACTTTTTGGATGAAAAATGTGAAATTTTTTCAAATCCCTACTCAGAATGGGACTTTGTCACATTTTTGACAAAAACAATGAATTTTCACTTTTTCACTATTTGGATCAAAAAAGTTTATCTTTCCATCCAATAAGTTGAAATGTCCCATTCTGACACGGGAAGCGGAACACATGTCAACTTAGACAAAAGTTGAATATTTCTATAAGTCCCATCTCATAATGAGATGGGACTTAGAAAAAAATTCTACTTTTGTAAAAAGTCAAAAGAACTTCCAAGTCCCTTGTCAGAATGGGAGTTTATCACTTCTTTGCAGAAGAAAATTAAATTTGGATGCTGTCCCTTTTTGGACGATAAATGTTGAAATGTTTTCTAAGTCCCCATTCAGATTGGGACTTTGTGACTTTTTTGAAGAAATGTATTCAATTTGGATTTTTTCACTTTTTGGATGAAAAAGTAGAATTTTTTCTAAGTGCCCACTCAGAATGGGACT
>NW_027150331.1:0-33489 GCF_031143425.1 Pleurodeles waltl
TTAAATTTGGATGCTTTCCCTTTTTTGGACGATAAATGTTGAAATTTTTTCTAAGTCCCCATTCAGAGTGGGACTTTGCGACTTTTTTGAAGAAATGTATTCAATTTGGATTTTTTCACTTTTTGGATGAAAAAGTAGAAATTTTTTCTAAGTGCCCACTCAGAATGGGACTTTGTCACTTTTTTGAATAAAAAAAAAATGACATTTGATTTTTTCACTTTTGGGACAAAAAAAGATGAAATTTGGATTTTTTCACTTTTTGGATGAAAAAAGTTGATTTTTTTTCTAAGTGCCTACCCAGAATGGGACTTTGTCACTTTTTTGAAGAAAAAAATTGAAATTTGACTTTTTCACTTTTGGGACTAAAAAAGATGAAATTTGGATTTTTTCACTTTTTGGATGAAAAAAAGTTGAAATTTTTTCTAAGTGCCCATTCAGAATGGGACTTTTGTCACTTTTTTGAATAAAAATATTGAAATTTGTTTTTTCACTTTTGGGACTAAAAAGATGAAATTTTGATTTTTTTCACCTTTTGGATGAAAAATGTGAAAATTTTTCAAATCCCTACTCAGAATGGGACTTTGTCACATTTCTGACAAAAACTATGAATTTTCACTTTTTCATTATTTGGGTCAAAAAAGTTTATCTTTCCATCCAATAAGTCGAAATGTCCCATTCTGACATGGGAAGCGGAACACATGTCAACTTAGACAAAAGTTGAATATTTTTCTAAGTCCCATCTCATAATGAGATGGGACTTAGAAAAAAATTCAACTTTTGTAAAAAGTCAAAGACTTCCAAGTCCCTTGTCAGATTGGGAGTTTATCACTTCTTTGCAGAAGAAAATTAAATTTGGATGCTTTCCCTTTTTGGACGATAAATGTTGGACATTTTTCCAAGTCACCATTCAGAGTGGGACTTTGCGACTTTTTTGAAGAAATGTATTCAATTTGGATTTTTTCACTTTTTGGATGAAAAAGTAGAAATTTTTTCTAAGTGCCCACTCAGAATGGGACTTTGTCACTTTTTTGAAGAAAAAAATTGAAATTTGATTTTTTCACTTTTGGGACTAAAAAAGATGAAATTTGGATTTTTTCACTTTTTGGATGAAAAAAAGTTGAAATTTTTTCTAAGTGCCACTCAGAATGGGACTTTGTCACTTTTTTGAAGAAAAATATTGAAATTTGTTTTTTCACTTTTGGGACTAAAAAGATGAAATTTGGATTTTTTTTCACCTTTTGGATGAAAATGTGAAATTTTTCCAAATCCCTACTCAGAATGGGACTTTGTCACATTTTTGACAAAAACTATGAATGTTCACTTTTCACTATTTGGATCAAAAAGTTTATCTTTCCATCCAATAAGTCGAAATGTCCCATTCTGACATGGGAAGCGGAACACATGTCAACTTAGACAAAAGTTGAATATTTTTCTAAGTCCCATCTCATAATGAGATGGGACTTAGAAAAAAATTCAACTTTTGTAAAAAGTCAAAAGAACTTCCAAGTCCCTTGTCAGAATGGGAGTTTATCACTTCTTTGCAGAAGAAAATTAAATTTGGATGCTTTCACTTTTTGGACGATAAATGTTGAAATTTTTTCTAAGTCCCCATTCAGAGTGGGACTTTGCGACGTTTTTGAAGAAATGTATTCAATTTGGATTTTTTCACTTTTTTGGATGAAAAAGTAGACATTTTTTCTAAGTGCCCCACTCAGAATGGGACTTTGTCACTTTTTTGAAGAAAAATATTGAAATTTGTTTTTTCACTTTTGGGACTAAAAAGATGAAATTTGGATTTTTTTCACCTTTTGGATGAAAAATGTGAAATTTTTTCAAATCCCTACTCAGAATGGAACTTTGTGACATTTTTGACAAAAACTATGATGTTCACTTTTTCACTATTTGGATCAAAAAAGTTTATCTTTCCATCCAATAAGTCGAAATGTCCCATTCTGACATGGGAAGCGGAACACATTTCAACTTAGACAAAAGTTGAATATTTTTCTAAGTCCCATCTCATAATGAGATGGGACTTAGAAAAAAATTCAACTTTGTAAAAAGTCAAAAGAACTTCTAAGGCCCTTGTCAGAATGGGAGTTTATCACTTCTTTGCAGAAGAAAATTAAATTTGGATGCTTTCCCTTTTTGGACGATAAATGTTGAAATTTTTTCTAAGTCCCCATTCAGAGTGGGACTTTGCGACTTTTTTGAAGAAATGTATTCAATTTGGATTTTTTTCACTTTTTGGATGAAAAAGTAGAAAATTTTTCTAAGTGCCCCACTCAGAAAGGGACTTTGTCACTTTTTTGAATAAAAAAAAAATGAAATTTGATTTTTTCACTTTTGGGACAAAAAAAGATGAAATTTGAATTTTTTTCACTTTTTGGCTGAAAAAATTTGATTTTTTTTCTAAGTGCCCACTCAGAATGGGACTTTGTCACTTTTTTGAAGAAAAAAAATGAAATTTGATATTTTCACTTTTGGGACTAAAAAAGATGAAATTTGGATTTTTTCACTTTTTGGATGAAAAAAAGTTGAAATGTTTTCTAAGTGCCCACTCAGAATGGGACTTTGTCACTTTTTTGAAGAAAAATATTTAAATTTGTTTTTTCACTTTTGGGACTAAAAAGATGAAATTTTGATTTTTTTCACCTTTTGGATGAAAAATGTGAATTTTTTTTCAAATCCCTACTCAGAATGGGACTTTGTCACATTTCTGACAAAAACTATGAATTTTCACTTTTTCACTATTTGGATCAAAAAACGTTTATCTTTCCATCCAATAAGTCGAAATGTCCCATTCTGACATGGGAAGCGGAACACATGTCAACTTAGACAAAAGTTGAATATTTTTCTAAGTCCCATCTCATAATGAGATGGGACTTAGAAAAAAATTCAACTTTTGTAAAAAGTCAAAAGAACTTCCAAGTCCCTTGTCAGAATGGGAGTTTATCACTTCTTTGCAGAAGAAAATTAAATTTGGATGCTTTCCCTTTTTGGACGATAAATGTTGGAAATTTTTCTAAGTCCCCATTGAGAGTGGGACTTTGCCGACTTTTTTAGAAGAAATGTATTCAATTTGGATTTTTTCACTTTTTGGATGAAAAAGTAGAATTTTTTTCTAAGTGCTTACACAGAATGGGACTTTGTCACTTTTTTGAAGAAAAAAATTGAAATTTGATTTTTTCACTTTTGGGGACTAAAAAAGATGAAATTTGGATTTTTTCACTTTTTGGATGAAAAAAGTTCAAAAGAACTTCCATGTCCCTTGTCAGAATGGGAGTTTATCACTTCTTTGCAGAAGAAAATTAAATTTGGATGCTTTCACTTTTTAGACACTAAATGTTGAAATTTTTTGGATGAAAAAAGTTGAATTTTTTTTCTAAGTGCCCACTCAGAATGGGACTTTGTCACTTTTTTGAAGAAAAATATTGAAATTAGTTTTTTCACTTTTGGGACTAAAAAGATGAAATTTGGATTTTTTTCACCTTTTAATGAAAAATGTGAAATTTTTCCAAATCCCTACTCAGAATGGGACTTTGTGACATTTTTGACAAAAACTATGAATTTTCACTTTTTCACTATTTGGATCAAAAAAGTTTTATCTTTCCATCCAATAAGTCGAAATGTCCCATTCTGACATGGGAAGCGGAACACATGTCAACTTAGACAAAAGTTTAATATTTTTCTAAGTCCCATCTCATAATGAGATGGGACTTAGAAAAAAATTCAACTTTTGTAAAAAGTCAAAAGAACTTCTAAGCCCCTTTGCAGAAGAAAATTTAATTTGGATGCTTTCCCTTTTTGGACGATAAATGTTGAAATTTTTTCTAAGTCCCCATTCAGAGTGGGACTTTGCGACTTTTTAGAAGAAATGTATTCAATTTGGATTTTTTCACTTTTTGGATGAAAAAGTAGAATTTTTTTCTAAGTGCCCACTCAATGGGACTTTGTCACTTTTTTTGAAGAAAAATATTGAAATTTGTTTTTTTACTTTTGGGACTAAAAAGATGAAATTTGGTTTTTTTTCACCTTTTGGATGAAAAATGTGAAATTTTTCAAATCCCTACTCAGAATGGGACTTTGTCACATTTTTGACAAAAACTATGAATGTTCACTTTTTCACTATTTGGATCAAAAAAGTTTATCTTTCCATCCAATAAGTCGAAATGTCCCCATTCTGACATGGGAAGCGGAACACATGTCAACTTAGACAAAAGTTGAATATTTTTCTAAGTCCCATCTCTTAATGAGATGGGACTTAGAAAAAAATTCAACTTTTGTAAAAAGTCAAAAGAACTTCCAAGTCCCTTGTCAGAATGGGAGTTTATCACTTCTTTGCAGAAGAAAATTAAATTTGGATGCTTTCACTTTTTGGACGATAAATGTTGAAATGTTTTCCAAGTCCCCATTCAGAGTGGGACTTTGCTACTTTTTTGAAGAAATGTATTCAATTTGGATTTTTTCACTTTTTGGATGAAAAAGTAGAAATTTTTTCTAAGTGCCCACTCAGAATGGGACTTTGTCACTTTTTTGAAGAAAAAAAAATGAAATTTGATTTTTTCACTTTTGGGACTAAAAAGATGAAATTTGGATTTTTTCACTTTTTGGATGAAAAAAGTTGAAATTTTTTCTAAGTGCCCACTCAGAATGGGACTTTGTCACTTTTTTGAAGAAAAAAATTGAAATTTGATTTTTTCACTTTTGGGACTCAAAAAGATGAAATTTGGATTTTTTTACTTTTTGGATGAAAAAAGTTGATTTTTGTTTCTAAGTGCCCACTCAGAATGGGACTTTGTCACTTTTTTGAAGAAAAATATTGAAATTTGTTTTTTCACTTTTGGGACTAAAAAGATGAAATTTGGATTTTTTTCACCTTTTGGATGTAAAATGTGATTTTTTTTTCAAATCTCTACTCAGAATGGGACTTTGTGACATTTTTGACAAAAACTATGAATTTTCACTTTTTCACTATTTGGATCAAAAAAGTTTATCTTTCCATCCAATAAGTCGAAATGTCCCATTCTGACATGGGAAGCGGAACACATGTCAACTTAGACAAAAGTTGAATATTTTTCTAAGTCCCATCTCATAATGAGATGGGACTTAGAAAAAAATTCAACTTTTGTAAAAAGTCAAAAGAACTTCTAAGGCCCTTGTCAGAATGGGAGTTTATCACTTCTTTGCAGAAGAAAATTAAATTTGGATGCTTTCACTTTTTGGGCGATAAATGTTGAAATTTTTTCTAAGTCCCCATTCAGAGTGGGACTTTGCGACTTTTTTGAAGAAATGTATTCAATTTGGATTTTTTCACTTTTTGGATGAAAAAGTAGAAATTTTTTCTAAGTGCCCACTCAGAATGGGACTTTGTCACTTTTTTGAATAAAAAAAAAATGACATTTGATTTTTTCACTTTTGGGACAAAAAAAGATGAAATTTGGATTTTTTCACTTTTGGATGAAAAAAGTTGATTTTTTTTCTAAGTGCCCACCCAGAATGGGACTTTGTCACTTTTTTGAAGAAAAAAATTGAAATTTGATTTTTTCACTTTTGGGACTAAAAAAGATGAAATTTGGATTTTTTCACTTTTTGGATGAAAAAAAGTTGAAATTTTTTCTAAGTGCCCACTCAGAATGGGACTTTGTCACTTTTTTGAAGAAAAATATTGAAATTTGTTTTTTCACTTTTGGGACTAAAAAGATGAAATTTTGATTTTTTTCACCTTTTGGATGAAAAATGTGAAAAATTTTCAAATCCCTACTCAGAATTTCTGACAAAAACTATGAATTTTCACTTTTTCATTATTTGGGTCAAAAAAGTTTATCTTTCCATCCAATAAGTCGAAATGTCCCATTCTGACATGGGAAGCGGAACACATGTCAACTTAGACAAAAGTTGAATATTTTTCTAAGTCCCATCTCATAATGAGATGGGACTTAGAAAAAAAATTCAACTTTTGTAAAAAGTCAAAAGAACTTCCATGTCCCTTGTCAGAATGGGAGTTTATCACTTCTTTGCAGAAGAAAATTAAATTTGGATGCTTTCACTTTTTAGTCACTAAATGTTGAAATTTTTTCTGAGTCCCCATTCAGCGTGGGACTTTGCGACTTTTTTGAAGAAATGTATTCAATTTGGATTTTTTTCACTTTTTGGATGAAAAAGTAGAATTTGTTTCTAAGTGCCCACTCAGAATGGGACTTTGTCACTTTTTTGAAGAAAAAAATTGAAATTTGATTTTTTCACTTTTGGGACTAAAAAAGATGAAATTTGGATTTTTTCACTTTTTGGATGAAAAAAAGTTGTAATATTTTCTAAGTGCCCACTCAGAATGGGACTTTGTCACTTTTTTGAAGAAAAATATTGAAATTTGTTTTTTCACTTTTGGGACTAAAAAGATGAAATTTGGATTTTTTTCACCTTTTGGATGAAAAATGTGAAAATTTTTCAAATCCCTACTCAGAATTGGACTTTTGTCACATTTCTGACAAAGTAGAAAGTGCCCACTCAGAATGGGACTTTGTCACTTTTTTTGAAGAAAAAAATTGAAATTTGATTTTTTCACTTTTGGGACTAAAAAAGATGAAATTTGGATTTTTTCACTTCTTGGATGAAAAAAGTTGTAATATTTTCTAAGTGCCCACTCAGAATGGGACTTTGTCACTTTTTTGAAGAAAAATATTGAAATTTGTTTTTTCACTTTTGGGACTAAAAAGATGAAATTTGGATTTTTTTCACCTTTTGGATGAAAAATGTGAAAATTTTTCAAATCCCTACTCAGAATGGGACTTTGTCACATTTCTGACAAAGTAGAAAGTGCCCACTCAGAATGGGACTTTGTCACTTTTTTGAAGAAAAAAATTGAAATTTGTTTTTTCACTTTTGGGACTAAAAAGATGAAATTTGGATTTTTTTTCACCTTTTAGGTGAAAAATGTGAAATTTTTTCAAATCCCTACTCAGAATGGGACTTTGTCATATTTCTGACAAAAACTATGAATTTTCACTTTTTCACT
This sequence comes from Pleurodeles waltl, assembly GCF_031143425.1. Lineage (NCBI taxonomy): Eukaryota > Metazoa > Chordata > Amphibia > Caudata > Salamandridae > Pleurodeles > Pleurodeles waltl. The sequence continues at coordinate 7,013 of NW_027150331.1, forward strand.
ATTTGGATCAAAAAAGTTTATCTTTCCATCCAATAAGTCGAAATGTCCCATTCTGACATGGGAAGCGGAACACATGTCAACTTAGACAAAAGTTGAATATTTTTCTAAGTCCCATCTCATAATGAGATGGGACTTAGAAAAAAAATTCAACTTTTGTAAAAAGTCAAAAGAACTTCCAAGTCCCTTGTCAGAATGGGAGTTTATCACTTCTTTGCAGAAGAAAATTAAATTTGGATGCTTTCCCTTTCTGGACGATAAATGTTGAAATTTTTTTCTAAGTCCCCATACAGAGTGGGACTTTGCGACTTTTTGAAGAAATGTATTCAATTTGGATTTTTTCACTTTTTGGATGAAAAAGTAGAAATTTTTTCTAAGTGCCCACTCAGAATGGGACTTTGTCACTTTTTGAATAAAAAAAAATTGAAATGATATTTTTTCACTTTTTGGACAAGAAAATATGAAATTTAGATTTTTTCAGTTTTTGGATGAAAAAAGTTGATTTTTTTTCTAAGTGTGCACTCAGAATGGGACTTTGTCACTTTTTAGAAGAAAAATATTGAAATTTGTTTTTTCACTTTTGGGACTAAAAAGATGAAATTTGAATTTTTTCACCTTTTGGATGAAAAATGTGAAATTTTTTCAAATCCCTACTCAGAATGGAACTTTGTGACATTTTTGACAAAAACTATGAATGTTCACTTTTTCACTATTTGGATCAAAAAAGTTTATCTTTCCATCCAATAAGTCGAAATGTCCCATTCTGACATGGGAAGCGGAACACATTTCAACTTAGACAAAAGTTGAATATTTTTCTAAGTCCCATCTCATAATGAGATGGGACTTAGAAAAAAATTCAACTTTTGTAAAAAGTCAAAAGAACTTCTAAGGCCCTTGTCAGAATGGGCGTTTATCACTTCTTTGCAGAAGAAAATTAAATTTGGATGCTTTCCCTTTTTGGACGATAAATGTTGAAATTTTTTCTAAGTCCCCATTCAGAGTGGGACTTTGCGACTTTTTTGAAGAAATTTATTCAATTTGGATTTTTTCACTTTTTGGATGAAAAAGTAGAAATTTTTTCTAAGTGCCCACTCAGAATGGGACTTTGTCACTTTTTTGAATAAAAAAAAAATGACATTTGATTTTTTTCACTTTTGGGACAAAAAAAGATGAAATTTGGATTTTTTCACTTTTTGGATGAAAAAGTTGATTTTTTTTCTAAGTGCCCACTCAGAATGGGACTTTGTCACTTTTTTGAAGAAAAAAATTGAAATTTGATTTTTTCACTTTTGGGACTAAAAAAGATGAAATTTGGATTTTTTCACTTTTTGGGTGAAAAAAAGTTGACATTTTTTCTAAGTGCCCACTCAGAATGGGACTTTGTCACTTTTTTGAAGAAAAATATTGAAATTAGTTTTTTCACTTTTGGGACTAAAAAGATGAAATTTGGATTTTTTTCACCTTTTGGATGAAAAATGTGAAATTTTTTCAAATCCCTACTCAGAATGGGACTTTGTCACATTTCTGATAAAAACTATGAATTTTCACTTTTTCACTATTTGGGTCAAAAAAGTTTATCTTTCCATCCAATAAGTCGAAATGTCCCATTCTGACATGGGAAGCGGAACACATGTCAACTTAGACAAAAGTTGAATATTTTTCTAAGTCCCATCTCATAATGAGATGGGACTTAGAAAAAAATTCAACTTTTGTAAAAAGTCAAAAGAACTTCCATGTCCCTTGTCAGAATGGGAGTTTATCACTTCTTTGCAGAAGAAAATTAAATTTGGATGCTTTCACTTTTTAGACACTAAATGTTGAAATTTTTTCTGAGTCCCCATTCAGCGTGGGACTTTGCGACTTTTTTGAAGAAATGTATTCAATTTGGATTTTTTCACTTTTTGGATGAAAAAGTCTAAATTTTTCCTAAGTGCCCACTCAGAATGGGACTTTGTCACTTTTTTGAAGAAAAATATTGAAATTTGTTTTTTCACTTTTGGGACTAAAAAAGATGAAATTTTGATTTTTTCACTTTTTGGATGAAAAAAGTTGAAATTTTTTCTAAGTGCCCACTCAGAATGGGACTTTGTCACTTTTTTGAAGAAAAATATTGTAATTTGTTTTTTCACTTTTGGGACTAAAAAGATGAAATTTGGATTTTTTTCACCTTTTGGATGAAAAATGTGAAATTTTTTCAAATCCCTTCTAAGAATGGGACTTTGTCACATTTTTGAGAAAAACTATGAATTTTCACTTTTTGACTATTTGGATCAAAAAAGTTTATCTTTCCATCCAATAAGCCGAAATGTCCCATTCTGACATGGGAAGCGGAACACATGTCAACTTAGACAAAAGTTGAATATTTTTCTAAGTCCCATCTCATAATGAGATGGGGCTTAGAAAAAAATTCAACTTTTGTAAAAAGTCAAAAGAACTTCCAAGTCCCTTGCCAGAATGGGAGTTTATCACTTCTTTGCAGAAGAAAATTAAATTTGGATGCTTTCACTTTTTGGACGATAAATGTTGAAATTTTTTCTAAGTCCCCATTCAGAGTGGGACTTTGCGACTTTTTTAAAGAAATGTATTCAGTTTTGATTTTTTCACTTTTTGGATGAAAAAGTAGAAAATGTTTCTAAGTGGCCCACTCAGAATGGGACTATGTCACTTTTTTGAAGAAAAAAATTTAAATTTGATTTTTTCACTTTTGGGACTAAAAAAGATGAAATTTGGATGTTTTCACTTTTTGGATGAAAAAAGTTGAAATTTTTTCTAAGTGCCCACTCAGAATGGGACTTTGACACTTTTTTGAAGAAAAATATTGAAATTTGTTTTTTCACTTTTGGGACTAAAAAGATGAAATTTGGATTTTATTCACCTTTTGGATGAAAAATGTGAATTTTTTTCAAATCCCTACTCAGAATGGGACTTTGTAACATTTTTGACAAAAACTATGAATTTTCACTTTTTCACTATTTGGATCAAAAAAGTTTATTTTTCCATCCAATAAGTCGAAATGTCCCATTCTGACATGGGAAGCGGAACACATGTCAACTTAGAAAAAAGTTGAATATTTTTTTAAGTCCCATCTCATAATGAGATGGGACTTAGACAAAATTCAACTTTTGTAAAAAGTCAAAAGAACTTCCAAGTCCCTTGTCAGAATGGGAGTTTATCACTTCTTTCCAGAAGAAAATTAAATTTGGATGCTTTCACTTTTTTGACGATAAATGTTGAAATTTTTTATAAGTCCCCATTCAGAGTGGGACTTTGCGACTTTTTGAAGAAATGTATTCAATTTGGATTTTTTCAATTTTTGGATGAAAAAGTAGAAATTTTTTCTAAGTGCCCACTCAGAATGGGACTTTGTCACTTTTTTGAAGAAAAAAATTGAAATTAGATTTATTCACTTTTGAGACTAAAAAAGATGATATTTGGATTTTTTCACTTTTTGGATGAAAAAAGTTGAACATTTTTCTAAGTGCCCCACTCAGATGGGACTTTGTCACTTTTTTGAAGAAAAATATTGAAATTTGTTTTTTCACTTTTGGGACTAAAAAGATGAAGTTTGGATTTTTTTCACCTTTTGGATGAAAAATGTGAATTTTTTTCAAATCCCTACACAGAATGGGACTTTGTCACATTTTTGACAAAAACTATGAATTTTCACTTTTTCACTATTTGGGTCAAAAAAGTTTATCTTTCCATCCAATAAGTCGAAATGTCCCATTCTGACATGGGAAGCGGAACACATGTCAACTTAGACAAAAGTTGAATATTTTTCTAAGTCCCATCTCATAATGAGATGGGACTTAGAAAAAAATTCAACTTTTGTAAAAAGTCAAAAGAACTTCCAAGTCCCTTGTCATAATGGGAGTTTATCACTTCTTTGCAGAAGAAAATTAAATTTGGATGCTTTCCCTTTCTGGACGATAAATGTTGAAATTTTTTCTAAGTCCCCATTCAGAGTGGGACTTTGCGACTTTTTTGAAGAAATGTATTCAATTTGGATTTTTTCAATTTTTTGATGAAAAAGTAGAATTTTTTTCTAAGTGCCCACTCAGAATGGGACTTTGTCACTTTTTGAATAAAAAAAATTGAAATGATATTTTTTCACTTTTGGGACTAAAAAAGATGAAATTTTGATTTTTTCACTTTTTGGATGAAAAAAGTTGATTTTTTTTCTAAGTGTGCACTCAGAATGGGACTTTGTCACTTTTTTGAATAAAAAAAATGAAATTTGATTTTTTCACTTTTGGGACAAAAAAAGATGAAATTTTGATTTTTTCACTTTTTGGATGAAAAAAGTTGATTTTTTTTCTAAGTGCCCACTCAGAGTGGGGACTTTGCGACTTTTTAGAAGAAATGTATTCAATTTGGATTTTTTCAATTTTTGGATGAAAAAGTAGAAATTTTTTCTAAGTGCCCACTCAGAATGGGACTTTGTCACTTTTTTGAAGAAAAAAATTGAAATTAGATTTTTTCACTTTTGGGACTAAAAAAGATGATATTTGGATTTTTTCACTTTTTGGATGAAAAAAGTTGAACATTTTTCTAAGTGCCCACTCAGAATGGGACTTTGTCACTTTTTTGAAGAAAAATATTGAAATTTGTTTTTTCACTTTTGGGACTAAAAAGATGAAATTTGGATTTTTTTCACCTTTTGGATGAAAAATGTGAAATTTTTTCAAATCCCTACTCAGAATGGGACTTTGTCACATTTTTGACAAAAACTATGAATTTTCACTATTTCACTATTTGGATCAAAAAAGTTTATCTTTCCATCCAATAAATCGAAATGTCCCATTCTGACATGGGAAGCGGAACACACGTCCACTTAGACAAAAGTTGAATATTTTTCTAAGTCCCATCTCATTATGAGATGGGAATTAGAAAAATATTCAACTTTTGTAAAAAGTTAAAAGAGCTTCCAAGTCCCTTGTCAGAATGGGAATTTATCACTTCTTTGAAGAAGAACATTTTATTTGGATGCTTTCACTTTTTGGATGATAAAGGTTGACATTTTTCTAAGTCCCCATTCAGAGTGGGACTTTGCGACTTTTTTGAAGAAATGTATTCAATTTGGATTTTTTCACTTTTTGGATGAAAAAGTTGAAATTTTTTCTAAGTGCCCACTCAGAATGGGACTTTGTCACTTTTTTGAAGAAAAAAATTGAAATTAGATTTATTCACTTTTGGGACTAAAAAAGATGATATTTGGATTTTTTCACTTTTTGGATGAAAAAAGTTGAACATTTTTCTAAGTGCCCACTCAGAATGGGACTTTGTCACTTTTTTGAAGAAAAATATTGAAATTTGTTTTTTCACTTTTGGGACTAAAAAGATGAAGTTTGGATTTTTTTCACCTTTTGGATGAAAAATGTGAAATTTTTTCAAATCCCTACTCAGAATGGGACTTTGTCACATTTTTGACAAAAACTATGAATTTTCACTATTTCACTATTTGGATCAAAAAAGTTTATCTTTCCATCCAATAAATCGAAATGTCCCATTCTGACATGGGAAGCGGAACACACGTCAACTTAGACAAAAGTTGAATATTTTTCTAAGTCCCATCTCATTATGAGATGGGAATTAGAAAAATATTCAACTTTTGTAAAAAGTTAAAAGAGCTTCCAAGTCCTTTGTCAGAATGGGAATTTATCACTTCTTTGAAGAAGAAAATTTAATTTGGATGCTTTCACTTTTTGGATGATAAAGGTTGACATTTTTTCTAAGTCCCCATTCAGAGTATGACTTTGCGACTTTTTTGAAGAAATGAATTCAATTTGGATTTTTTCACTTTTTGGATGAAAAAGTAGAAATTTTTTCTAAGTGCCCACTCAGAATGGGACTTTGTCACTTTTTTGAAGAAAAAAATTGAAATTTGATTTTTACACTTTTGGACTAAAAAAGATGAAATTTGGATTTTTTCACTTTTTGGATGAAAAATGTGAAATTTTTTCTAAGTGCCCACTCAGAATGGGACTTTGTCACTTTTTTGAAGAAAAAAAATTGAAATTTGATTTTTTCACTTTTGGGACTCAAAAAGATGAAATTTGGATTTTTTCACTTTTTGGATGAAAAAAGTTGATTTTTTTTTATAAGTGTCCACTCAGAATGGGACTTTGTCACTTTTTTGAAGAAAAATATTGAAATTATTTTTTTCACTTTTGGGACTAAAAAGATGAAATTTTTGATTTTTTTCACCTTTTGGATGAAAAATGTGAAATTTTTTTAAATCCCTACTCAGAATGGGACTTTGTCACATTTTTGACAAAAACTATGAATGTTCACTTTTTCACTATTTGGATCAAAAAAGTTTATCTTTCCATCCATAAGTCGAAATGTCCCATTCTGACATGGGAAGCGGAACTCATGTCAACTTAGACAAAAGTTGAATATTTTTCTAAGTCCCATCTCATAATGAGATGGGACTTAGAAAAAAATGCATCTTTTGTAAAAAGTCAAAAGAACTTCCAAGTCCCTTGTCAGAATGGGAGTTTATCACTTCTTTGCAGAAGAAAATTAAATTTGAATGCTTTCCCTTTTTGGACGATAAATGTTGGAAATTTTTCTAAGTCCCCATTCAGAGTGGGACTTTGCGACTTTTTTGAAGAAATGTATTCAATTTGGATTTTTTCACTTTTTGGATGAAAAAGTAGAATTTTTTTCTAAGTGCCCAGTCAGAATGGGACTTTGTCACTTTTTTGAAGAAAAAAATTTAAATTTGATTTTTTCACCTTTGGGACTAAAAAAGATGAAATTTGGATTTTTTCACTTTTTGGATGAAAAAAGTTGATTTTTTTTCTAAGTGCCCACTCAGAATGGGACTTTGTCACTTTTTTGAAGAAAAAAATTGAAATTTGATTTTTTCACTTTTGGGACTAAAAAAGATGAAATTTGGATTTTTTCACTTTTTGGATGAAAAAAAGTTGAAATTTTTTCTAAGTGCCCACTCAGAATGGGACTTTGTCACTTTTTTGAAGAAAAATATTGAAATTTGTTTTTTCACTTTTTGGGACTAAAAAGATGAAATTTGGATTTTTTTCACCTTTTGGATGAAAAATGTGAAATTTTTTCAAATCCCTACTCAGAATGGGACTTTGTCACATTTCTGACAAAAACTATGAATTTTCACTTTTTCACTATTTGGGTCAAAAAAGTTTATCTTTCCATCCAATAAGTCGAAATGTCCCATTCTGACATGGGAAGCGGAACACATGTCAACTTAGACAAAAGTTGAATATTTTTCTAAGTCCCATCTCATAATGAGATGGGACTTAGAAAAAAATGCATCTTTTGTAAAAAGTCAAAAGAACTTCCAAGTCCCTTGTCAGAATGGGAGTTTATCACTTCTTTGCAGAAGAAAATTAAATTTGAATGCTTTCCCTTTTTGGACGATAAATGTTGGAAATTTTTCTAAGTCCCATTCAGAGTGGGACTTTGCGACTTTTTTGAAGAAATGTATTCAATTTGGATTTTTTCACTTTTTGGATGAAAAATGTGAAATTTTTTCTAAGTGCCCACTCAGAATGGGACTTTGTCACTTTTTTGAAGAAAAAAATTGAAATTTGATTTTTTCACTTTTGGGACTCAAAAAGATGAAATTAGGATTTTTTCACTTTTTGGATGAAAAAAGTTGATTTTTTTTATAAGTGTCCACTCAGAATGGGACTTTGTCACTTTTTTGAAGAAAAATATTGAAATTATTTTTTTCACTTTTGGGACTAAAAGATGAAATTTTTGATTTTTTTCACCTTTTGGATGAAAAATGTGAAATTTTTTAAAATCCCTACTCAGAATGGGACTTTGTCACATTTTTGACAAAAACTATGAATGTTCACTTTTTCACTATTTGGATCAAAAAAGTTTATCTTTCCATCCAATAAGTCGAAATGTCCCATTCTGACATGGGAAGCGGAACACATGTCAACTTAGACAAAAGTTGAATATTTTTCTAAGTCCCATCTCATAATGAGATGGGACTTAGAAAAAAATGCATCTTTTGTAAAAAGTCAAAAGAACTTCCAAGTCCCTTGTCAGAATGGGAGTTTATCACTTCTTTGCAGAAGAAAATTAAATTTGAATGCTTTCCCTTTTTGGACGATAAATGTTGGAAATTTTTCTAAGTCCCCATTCAGAGTGGGACTTTGCGACTTTTTTGAAGAAATGTATTCAATTTGGATTTTTTCACTTTTTGGATGAAAAAGTAGAATTTTTTTCTAAGTGCCCACTCAGAATGGGACTTTGTCACTTTTTTGAAGAAAAAAATTTAAATTTGATTTTTTCACCTTTGGGACTAAAAAAGATGAAATTTGGATTTTTTCACTTTTTGGATGAAAAAAAGTTGATTTTTTTTCTAAGTGCCCACTCAGAATGGGACTTTGTCACTTTTTTGAAGAAAAAAATTGAAATTTGATTTTTTCACTTTGGGACTAAAAAAGATGAATTTGGATTTTTTCACTTTTTGGATGAAAAAAAGTTGAAATTTTTTCTAAGTGCCCACTCAGAATGGGACTTTGTCACTTTTTTGAAGAAAAATATTGAAATTTGTTTTTTCACTTTTGGGACTAAAAAGATGAAATTTGGATTTTTTTCACCTTTTGGATGAAAAATGTGAAATTTTTTCAAATCCCTACTCAGAATGGGACTTTGTCACATTTCTGACAAAAACTATGAATTTTCACTTTTTCACTATTTGGGTCGAAAATGTTTATCTTTCCATCCAATAAGTCGAAATGTCCCATTCTGACATGGGAAGCGGAACACATGTCAACTTAGACAAAAGTTGAATATTTTTCTAAGTCCCATCTCATAATGAGATGGGACTTAGAAAAAAATGCATCTTTTGTAAAAAGTCAAAAGAACTTCCAAGTCCCTTGTCAGAATGGGAGTTTATCACTTCTTTGCAGAAGAAAATTAAATTTGAATGCTTTCCCTTTTTGGACGATAAATGTTGGAAATTTTTCTAAGTCCCCATTCAGAGTGGGACTTTGCGACTTTTTTGAAGAAATGTATTCAATTTGGATTTTTTCACTTTTTGGATGAAAAAGTAGAATTTTTTTCTAAGTGCCCACTCAGAATGGGACTTTGTCACTTTTTTGAAGAAAAAAATTTAAATTTGATTTTTTCACCTTTGGGACTAAAAAAGATGAAATTTGGATTTTTTCACTTTTTGGATGAAAAAAGTTGATTTTTTTTCTAAGTGCCCACTCAGAATGGGACTTTGTCACTTTTTTGAAGAAAAAAATTGAAATTTGATTTTTTCACTTTTGGGACTAAAAAAGATGAAATTTGGATTTTTTCACTTTTTGGATGAAAAAAAGTTGAAATTTTTTCTAAGTGCCCACTCAGAATGGGACTTTGTCACTTTTTTGAAGAAAAATATTGAAATTTGTTTTTTCACTTTGGGACTAAAAAGATGAAATTTGGATTTTTTTCACCTTTTGGATGAAAAATGTGAAATTTTTTCAAATCCCTACTCAGAATGGGACTTTGTCACATTTCTGACAAAAACTATGAATTTTCACTTTTTCACTATTTGGGTCAAAAAAGTTTATCTTTCCATCCAATAAGTCGAAATGTCCCATTCTGACATGGGAAGCGGAACACATGTCAACTTAGACAAAAGTTGAATATTTTTCTAAGTCCCATCTCATAATGAGATGGGACTTAGAAAAAAATTCAACTTTTGTAAAAAGTCAAAAGAACTTCCAAGTCCCTTGTCAGAATGGGAGTTTATAACCTCTTTGCAGAAGAAAATTAAATTTGAATGCTTTCCCTTTTTGGACGATAAATGTTTGAAATTTTTCTAAGTCCCCATTCAGAGTGGGACTTTGCGACTTTTTTGAAGAAATGTATTCAATTTGGATTTTTTCACTTTTTGGATGAAAAAGTAGAATTTTTTTATAAGTGCCCACTCAGATGGGACTTTGTTACTTTTTTGAAGAAAAAAAAATTAAATTTGATTTTTTCACCTTTGGGACTAAAAAAGATGAAATTTGGATTTTTTCACTTTTTGGATGAAAAAGTTGTAATATTTTCTAAGTGCCCACTCAGAATAGAACTTTGTCACTTTTTTGAAGAAAAATATTGAAATTTGTTTTTTCACTTTTGGGACTAAAAAGATGAAATTTGGATTGTTTTCACCTTTTGGATGAAAAATGTGATTTATTTTCAAATCCCTACTCAGAATGGGACTTTGTCACATTTTTGACAAAAACTATGAATTTTCACTTTTTCACTATTTGGATCAAAAAAGTTTATCTTTCCATCCAATAAGTCGAAATGTCCCATTCTGACATGGGAAGCAGAACACATGTCAACTCAGACAAAAGTTGAATATTTTTCTAAGTCCCATCTCATAATGAGATGGGACTTAGAAAAAAATTCAACTTTTGTAAAAAGTCAAAAGAACTTCTAAGGCCCTTGTCAGAATGGGAGTTTATCACTTCTTTGCAGAAGAAAATGAAATTTGGATGCTTTCCTTTTTTGGACGATAAATGTTGACATTTTTTCTAAGTCCCCATTCAGAGTGGGACTTTGCGACTTTTTTGAAGAAATGTATTCAATTTGGATTTTTTCACTTTTTGGATGAAAAAGTAGACATTTTTTCGAAGTGCCCACTCAGAATGGGACTTGTCACTTTTTTGAATAAAAAAAAAAATGAAATTTGATTTTTTCACTTTTTGGATGAAAAAGTAGAAATTTTTTCTAAGTGCCCACTCAGAATGGGACTTTGTCACTTTTTTGAATAAAAAAAAATGAAATTAGATTTTTTCACTTTTGGGACAAAAAAAGATGAAATTTGGATTTTTTCACTTTTTGGATGAAAAAAGTTGATTTTTTTTTCTAAGTGCCAACTCAGAATGGGACTTTGTCACTTTTTTGAAGAAAAAATATTGAAATTTGTTTTTTCACTTTTGGGACTAAAAAGATGAAATTTGGATTTTTTTCACTTTTTGGATGAAAAATGTGAAATTTTTTCAAATCCCTACTCAGAATGGGACTTTGTCACATTTCTGACAAAAACTATGAATTTTCACTTTTTCACTATTTGGGTCAAAAAAGTTTATCTTTCCATCCAGTAAGTCGAAATGTCCCATTCTGACATGGGAAGCGGAACACATGTCAACTTAGACAAAAGTTGAATATTTTTCTAAGTCCCATCTCATAATGAGATGGGACTTAGAAAAAAATTCAACTTTTGTAAAAAGTCAAAAGAACTTCCAAGTCCCTTGTCAGAATGGGAGTTTATCACTTCTTTGCAGAAGAAAATTAAATTTGGATGCTTTCACTTTTTGGACTATAAATGTTGAAATTTTTTCTAAGTCCCCATTCAGAGTGGGACTTTGCGACTTTTTAGAAGAAATGTATTCAATTTGGATTTTTTCACTTTTTGGATGAAAAAAGTTGAACATTTTTCTAAGTGCCCCCCACTCAGAATGGGACTTTTGTCACTTTTTTGAAGAAAAATATTGAAATTTGTTTTTTCACTTTTGGGACTAAAAAGATGAAATTTGGATTTTTTTCACCTTTTGGATGAAAAATGTGAAATTATTTCAAATCCCTACTCAGAATGGGACTTTGTCACATTTTTGACAAAAACTATGAATTTTCACTATTTCACTATTTGGATCAAAAAAGTTTATCTTTCCATCCAATAAATCGAAATGTCCCATTCTGACATGGGAAGCGGAACACACGTCAACTTAGACAAAAGTTGAATATTTTTCTAAGTCCCATCTCATTATGAGATGGGAATTAGAAAAATATTCAACTTTTGTAAAAAGTTAAAAGAGCTTCTAAGTCCCTTGTCAGAATGGGAATTTATCACTTCTTTGAAGAAGAAAATTTTATTTGGATGCTTTCACTTTTTGGATGATAAAGGTTGACATTTTTTCTAAGTCCCCATTCAGAGTATGACTTTGCGACTTTTTTGAAGAAATGTATTCAATTTGGATTTTTTTCACTTTTTGGATGAAAAAGTAGAAATTTTTTCTAAGTGCCCACTCAGAATGGGACTTTGTCACTTTTTTGAAGAAAAAAATTGAAATTTGATTTTTTCACTTTTGGGACCAAAAAAAGATGAAATTTGGATTTTTTTCACTTTTTGGATGAAAAATGTGAAATTTTTTCTAAGTGCCCACTCAGAATGGGACTTTGTCACTTTTTTGAAGAAAAAAATTGAAATTTGATTTTTTCACTTTTGGGACTCAAAAAGATGAAATTTGGATTTTTTCACTTTTTGGATGAAAAAAGTTGATTTTTTTTCTAAGTGCCCACTCAGAATGGGACTTTGTCACTTTTTTGAAGAAAAAAATTGAAATTAGATTTTTTCACTTTTGGGGACTAAAAAAGATGAAATTTGGATTTTTTCACTTTTTGGATTAAAAAAAAGTTGACATTTTTTCTAAGTGCCCACTCAGAATGGGACTTTGTCACTTTTTTGTTGAAAAATATTGAAATTTGTTTTTTCACTTTTGGGACTAAAAAGATGAAATTTGGATTTTTTTCACCTTTTGGATGAAAAATGTGAATTTTTTTCAAATCCCTACACAGAATGGGACTTTGTCACATTTTTGACAAAAACTATGAATTTTCACTTTCTCACTATTTGGGTCAAAAAAGTTTATCTTTCCATCCAATAAGTCGAAATGTCCCATTCTGAGATGGGAAGCGGAACACATGTCAACTTAGACAAAAGTTGAATATTTTTCTAAGTCCCATCTCATAATGAGATGGGACTTAGAAAAAAATTCAACTTTTGTAAAAAGTCAAAAGAACTTCCAAGTCCCTTGTCAGAATGGGAGTTTATCACTTCTTTGCAGAAGAAAATTAAATTTGGATGCTTTCCCTTTCTGGACGATAAATGTTGAAATTTTTTCTAAGTCCCCATTCAGAGTGGGACTTTGCGACTTTTTTGAAGAAATGTATTCAATTTGGATTTTTTCAATTTTTTGATGAAAAAGTAGAATTTTTTTTCTAAGTGCCCACTCAGAATGGGACTTTGTCACTTTTTGAATAAAAAAAAATTGAAATGATATTTTTTTCACTTTTGGGACTAAAAAGATGAAATTTGGATTTTTTCACACTTTTTGGATGAAAAAAGTTGATTTTTTTTCTAAGTGTGCACTCAGAATGGGACTTTGTCACTTTTTTTGAATAAAAAAAATGAAATTTGATTTTTTCCACTTTTGGGACAAAAAAAGATGAAATTTTGATTTTTTCACTTTTTGGATGAAAAAAGTTGATTTTTTTTCTAAGTGCCCACTCAGAATGGGACTTTGTCACTTTTTTGAAGAAAAAAATTGAAATTTGATTTTTTCACTTTTGGGACTAAAAAAGATGAAATTTGGATTTTTTTCACTTTTTGGATGAAAAAAAGTTGAAATTTTTTCTAAGTGCCCACTCAGAATGGGACTTTGAAACTTTTTTGAAGAAAAATATTGAAATTTGTTTTTTCACTTTTGGGACTAAAAAGATGAAATTTGGATTTTTTTCACTTTTTGGATGAAAAATGTGAAATTTTTTCAAATCCCTACTCAGAATGGGACTTTGTCACATTTCTGACAAAAACTATGAATTTTCACTTTTTCACTATTTGGGTCAAAAAAGTTTATCTTTCCATCCAATAAGTCGAAATGTCCCATTCTGACATGGGAAGCGGAACACATGTCAACTTAGACAAAAGTTGAATATTTTTCTAAGTCCCATCTCATAATGAGATGGGACTTAGAAAAAAATTCAACTTTTGTAAAAAGTCAAAAGAACTTCCAAGTCCCTTGTCAGAATGGGAGTTTATCACTTCTTTGCAGAAGAAAATTAAATTTGGATTTTGGACGATCAATGTTGAAATTTTTTCTAAGTCCCCATTCAGAGTGGGACTTTGCGACTTTTTAGAAGAAATGTATTCAATTTGGATTTTTTCACTTTTTGGATGAAAAAGTAGAAATTTTTTCTAAGTGCCCACTCAGAATGGGACTTTGTCACTTTTTTGAAGAAAAAAATTGAAATTTGATTTTTACACTTTTGGGACTAAAAAAGATGAAATTTGGATTTTTTCACTTTTTGGATGAAAAATGTGAATTTTTTTCTAAGTGCCCACTCAGAATGGGACTTTGTCACTTTTTTGAAGAAAAAAATTGAAATTGGATTTTTTCACTTTTGGGACTCAAAAAGATGAAATTTGGATTTTTTCACTTTTTGGATGAAAAAAAGTTGAAATTTTTTCTAAGTGCCCACTCAGAATGGGACTTTGAAACTTTTTTGAAGAAAAATATTGAAATTTGTTTTTTCACTTTTGGGACTAAAAAGATGAAATTTTTGATTTTTTTCACCTTTTGGATGAAAAATGTGAAATTTTTTAAAATCCCTACTCAGAATGGGACTTTGTCACATTTTTGACAAAAACTATGAATGTTCACTTTTTCACTATTTGGATCAAAAAAGTTTATCTTTTCATCCAATAAGTCGAAATGTCCCATTCTGACATGGGAAGCGGAACACATGTCAACTTAGACAAAAGTTGAATATTTTTCTAAGTCCCATCTCATAATGAGATGGGACTTAGAAAAAAATGCAACTTTTGTAAAAAGTCAAAAGAACTTCCAAGTCCCTTGTCAGAATGGGAGTTTATCACTTCTTTGCAGAAGAAAATTAAATTTGAATGCTTTCCCTTTTTGGACGATAAATGTTGGAAATTTTTCTAAGTCCCCATTCAGAGTGGGACTTTGCGACTTTTTAGAAGAAATGTATTCAATTTGGATTTTTTCACTTTTTGGATGAAAAAGTAGAATTTTTTTCTAAGTGCCCACTCAGAATGGGACTTTGTCACTTTTTTGAAGAAAAAAATTTAAATTTGATTTTTTCACCTTTGGGACTAAAAAAGATGAAATTTGGATTTTTTCACTTTTTGGATGAAAAAAGTTGTAATATTTTCTAAGTGCCCACTCAGAATGGGACTTTGTCACTTTTTTGAAGAAAAATATTGAAATTTGTTTTTTCACTTTTGGGACTAAAAAGATGAAATTTGGATTGTTTTCACCTTTTGGATGAAAAATGTGAATTTTTTTCAAATCCCTACACAGAATGGGACTTTGTCACATTTTTGACAAAAACTATGAATTTTCACTTTTTCACTATTTGGGTCAAAAAAGTTTATCTTTCCATCCAATAAGTCGAAATGTCCCATTCTGACATGGGAAGCGGAACACATGTCAACTTAGACAAAAGTTGAATATTTTTCTAAGTCCCATCTCATAATGAGATGGGACTTAGAAAAAAATTCAACTTTTGTAAAAAGTCAAAAGAACTTCCAAGTCCCTTGTCAGAATGGGAGTTTATCACTTCTTTGCAGAAGAAAATTAAATTTGGATGCTTTCCCTTTCTGGACGATAAATGTTGAAATTTTTTCTAAGTCCCCATTCAGAGTGGGACTTTGCGACTTTTTTGAAGAAATGTATTCAATTTGGATTTTTTCAATTTTTTGATGAAAAAGTAGAATTTTTTTCTAAGTGCCCACTCAGAATGGGACTTTGTCACTTTTTGAATAAAAAAAAATTGAAATGATATTTTTTCACTTTTGGGACTAAAAAAGATGAAATTTGGATTTTTTCACTTTTTGGATGAAAAAAGTTGATTTTTTTTCTAAGTGTGCACTCAGAATGGGACTTTGTCACTTTTTTGAAGAAAAAAATTGAAATTTGATTTTTTCACTTTTGGGACTAAAAAAGATGAAATTTTGATTTTTTCACTTTTTGGATGAAAAAAAGTTGAAATTTTTTCTAAGTGCCCACTCAGAATGGGACTTTGAAACTTTTTTGAAGAAAAATATTGAAATTTGTTTTTTCACTTTTGGGACTAAAAAGATGAAATTTGGATTTTTTTCACTTTTTGGATGAAAAATGTGAAATTTTTTCAAATCCCTACTCAGAATGGGACTTTGTCACATTTCTGACAAAAACTATGAATTTTCACTTTTTCACTATTTGGGTCAAAAAAGTTTATCTTTCCATCCAATAAGTCGAAATGTCCCATTCTGACATGGGAAGCGGAACACATGTCAACTTAGACAAAAGTTGAATATTTTTCTAAGTCCCATCTCATAATGAGATGGGACTTAGAAAAAAATTCAACTTTTGTAAAAAGTCAAAAGAACTTCCAAGTCCCTTGTCAGAATGGGAGTTTATCACTTCTTTGCAGAAGAAAATTAAATTTGGATGCTTTCACTTTTTGGACGATCAATGTTGAAATTTTTTCTAAGTCCCCATTCAGAGTGGGACTTTGCGACTTTTTAGAAGAAATGTATTCAATTTGGATTTTTTCACTTTTTGGATGAAAAAGTAGAAATTTTTTCTAAGTGCCCACTCAGAATGGGACTTTGTCACTTTTTTGAAGAAAAAAATTGAAATTTGATTTTTACACTTTTGGGACTAAAAAAGATGAAATTTGGATTTTTTCACTTTTTGGATGAAAAAAGTTGTAATATTTTCTAAGTGCCCACTCAGAATGGGACTTTGTCACTTTTTTGAAGAAAAATATTGAAATTTGTTTTTTCACTTTTGGGACTAAAAAGATGAAATTTGGATTTTTTTCACCTTTTGGATGAAAAATGTGAAAATTTTTCAAATCCCTACTCAGAATTGGACTTTGTCACATTTCTGACAAAGTAGAAAGTGCCCACTCAGAATGGGACTTTGTCACTTTTTTGAAGAAAAAAATTGAAATTTGATTTTTTCACTTTTGGGACTAAAAAAGATGAAATTTGGATTTTTTCACTTTTTGGATGAAAAAAGTTGTAATATTTTCTAAGTGCCCACTCAGAATGGGACTTTGTCACTTTTTTGAAGAAAAATATTGAAATTTGTTTTTTCACTTTTGGGACTAAAAAGATGAAATTTGGATTTTTTTCACCTTTTGGATGAAAAATGTGAAAATTTTTCAAATCCCTACTCAGAATGGGACTTTGTCACATTTCTGACAAAGTAGAAAGTGCCCACTCAGAATGGGACTTTGTCACTTTTTTGAAGAAAAAAATTGAAATTTGTTTTTTCACTTTTGGGACTAAAAAGATGAAATTTGGATTTTTTTCACCTTTTAGGTGAAAAATGTGAAATTTTTTCAAATCCCTACTCAGAATGGGACTTTGTCATATTTCTGACAAAAACTATGAATTTTCACTTTTTCACTATTTGGATCAAAAAAGTTTATCTTTCCATCCAATAAGTCGAAATGTCCCATTCTGACATGGGAAGCGGAACACATGTCAACTTAGACAAAAGTTGAATATTTTTCTAAGTCCCATCTCATAATGAGATGGGACTTAGAAAAAAATTCAACTTTTGTAAAAAGTCAAAAGAACTTCCAAGTCCCTTGTCAGAATGGGAGTTTATCACTTCTTTGCAGAAGAAAATTAAATTTGGATGCTTTCCCTTTCTGGACGATAAATGTTGAAATTTTTTCTAAGTCCCCATACAGAGTGGGACTTTGCGACTTTTTTGAAGAAATGTATTCAATTTGGATTTTTTCACTTTTTGGATGAAAAAGTAGAAATTTTTTCTAAGTGCCCACTCAGAATGGGACTTTGTCACTTTTTGAATAAAAAAAAATTGAAATGATATTTTTTCACTTTTTGGACAAGAAAATATGAAATTTAGATTTTTTCAGTTTTTGGATGAAAAAAGTTGATTTTTTTTTCTAAGTGTGCACTCAGAATGGGACTTTGTCACTTTTTTGAAGAAAAATATTGAAATTTGTTTTTTCACTTTTGGGACTAAAAAGATGAAATTTGAATTTTTTTCACCTTTTGGATGAAAAATGTGAAATTTTTTTCAAATCCCTACTCAGAATGGAACTTTGTGACATTTTTGACAAAAACTATGAATGTTCACTTTTTCACTATTTGGATCAAAAAAGTTTATCTTTCCATCCAATAAGTCGAAATGTCCCATTCTGACATGGGAAGCGGAACACATTTCAACTTAGACAAAAGTTGAATATTTTTCTAAGTCCCATCTCATAATGAGATGGGACTTAGAAAAAAATTCAACTTTTGTAAAAAGTCAAAAGAACTTCTAAGGCCCTTGTCAGAATGGGCGTTTATCACTTCTTTGCAGAAGAAAATTAAATTTGGATGCTTTCCCTTTTTGGACGATAAATGTTGAAATTTTTTCTAAGTCCCCATTCAGAGTGGGACTTTGCGACTTTTTTGAAGAAATTTATTCAATTTGGATTTTTTCACTTTTTGGATGAAAAAGTAGAAATTTTTTCTAAGTGCCCACTCAGAATGGGACTTTGTCACTTTTTTGAATAAAAAAAAAATGACATTTGATTTTTTCACTTTTGGGACAAAAAAAGATGAAATTTGGATTTTTTCACTTTTTGGATGAAAAAGTTGATTTTTTTTCTAAGTGCCCACTCAGAATGGGACTTTGTCACTTTTTTGAAGAAAAAAATTGAAATTTGATTTTTTCACTTTTGGGACTAAAAAAGATGAAATTTGGATTTTTTCACTTTTTGGGTGAAAAAAAGTTGACATTTTTTCTAAGTGCCCACTCAGAATGGGACTTTGTCACTTTTTTGAAGAAAAATATTGAAATTTGTTTTTTCACTTTTGGGACTAAAAAGATGAAATTTGGATTTTTTTCACCTTTTGGATGAAAAATGTGAAATTTTTTCAAATCCCTACTCAGAATGGGACTTTGTCACATTTCTGATAAAAACTATGAATTTTCACTTTTTCACTATTTGGGTCAAAAAAGTTTATCTTTCCATCCAATAAGTCGAAATGTCCCATTCTGACATGGGAAGCGGAACACATGTCAACTTAGACAAAAGTTGAATATTTTTCTAAGTCCCATCTCATAATGAGATGGGACTTAGAAAAAAATTCAACTTTTGTAAAAAGTCAAAAGAACTTCCATGTCCCTTGTCAGAATGGGAGTTTATCACTTCTTTGCAGAAGAAAATTAAATTTGGATGCTTTCACTTTTTAGACACTAAATGTTGAAATTTTTTCTGAGTCCCCATTCAGCGTGGGACTTTGCGACTTTTTTGAAGAAATGTATTCAATTTGGATTTTTTCACTTTTTGGATGAAAAAGTCTAAATTTTTTCCTAAGTGCCCACTCAGAATGGGACTTTGTCACTTTTTTGAAGAAAAATATTGAAATTTGTTTTTTCACTTTTGGGACTAAAAAAGATGAAATTTTGATTTTTTCACTTTTTGGATGAAAAAAGTTGAAATTTTTTCTAAGTGCCCACTCAGAATGGGACTTTGTCACTTTTTTGAAGAAAAATATTGTAATTTGTTTTTTCACTTTTGGGACTAAAAGATGAAATTTGGATTTTTTTCACCTTTTGGATGAAAAATGTGAAATTTTTTCAAATCCCTTCTAAGAATGGGACTTTGTCACATTTTTGAGAAAAACTATGAATTTTCACTTTTTGACTATTTGGATCAAAAAAGTTTATCTTTCCATCCAATAAGCCGAAATGTCCCATTCTGACATGGGAAGCGGAACACATGTCAACTTAGACAAAAGTTGAATATTTTTCTAAGTCCCATCTCATAATGAGATGGGGCTTAGAAAAAAATTCAACTTTTGTAAAAAGTCAAAAGAACTTCCAAGTCCCTTGCCAGAATGGGAGTTTATCACTTCTTTGCAGAAGAAAATTAAATTTGGATGCTTTCACTTTTTGGACGATAAATGTTGAAATTTTTTCTAAGTCCCCATTCAGAGTGGGACTTTGCGACTTTTTTAAAGAAATGTATTCAGTTTTGATTTTTTCACTTTTTGGATGAAAAAGTAGAAAATGTTTCTAAGTGCCCACTCAGAATGGGACTATGTCACTTTTTTGAAGAAAAAAATTTAAATTTGATTTTTTCACTTTTGGGACTAAAAAAGATGAAATTTGGATGTTTTCACTTTTTGGATGAAAAAAGTTGAAATTTTTTCTAAGTGCCCACTCAGAATGGGACTTTGACACTTTTTTGAAGAAAAATATTGAAATTTGTTTTTTCACTTTTGGGACTAAAAAGATGAAATTTGGATTTTATTCACCTTTTGGATGAAAAATGTGAATTTTTTTCAAATCCCTACTCAGAATGGGACTTTGTAACATTTTTGACAAAAACTATGAATTTTCACTTTTTCACTATTTGGATCAAAAAAGTTTATTTTTCCATCCAATAAGTCGAAATGTCCCATTCTGACATGGGAAGCGGAACACATGTCAACTTAGAAAAAAGTTGAATATTTTTTTAAGTCCCATCTCATAATGAGATGGGACTTAGACAAAATTCAACTTTTGTAAAAAGTCAAAAGAACTTCCAAGTCCCTTGTCAGAATGGGAGTTTATCACTTCTTTCCAGAAGAAAATTAAATTTGGATGCTTTCACTTTTTTGACGATAAATGTTGAAATTTTTTATAAGTCCCCATTCAGAGTGGGACTTTGCGACTTTTTTGAAGAAATGTATTCAATTTGGATTTTTTCAATTTTTGGATGAAAAAGTAGAAATTTTTTCTAAGTGCCCACTCAGAATGGGACTTTGTCACTTTTTTGAAGAAAAAAATTGAAATTAGATTTATTCACTTTTGAGACTAAAAAAGATGATATTTGGATTTTTTCACTTTTTGGATGAAAAAAGTTGAACATTTTTCTAAGTGCCCACTCAGAATGGGACTTTGTCACTTTTTTGAAGAAAAATATTGAAATTTGTTTTTTCACTTTTGGGACTAAAAAGATGAAGTTTGGATTTTTTTCACCTTTTGGATGAAAATGTGAATTTTTTTCAAATCCCTACACAGAATGGGACTTTGTCACATTTTTGACAAAAACTATGAATTTTCACTTTTTCACTATTTGGGTCAAAAAAGTTTATCTTTCCATCCAATAAGTCGAAATGTCCCATTCTGACATGGGAAGCGGAACACATGTCAACTTAGACAAAAGTTGAATATTTTTCTAAGTCCCATCTCATAATGAGATGGGACTTAGAAAAAAATTCAACTTTTGTAAAAAGTCAAAAGAACTTCCAAGTCCCTTGTCATAATGGGAGTTTATCACTTCTTTGCAGAAGAAAATTAAATTTGGATGCTTTCCCTTTCTGGACGATAAATGTTGAAATTTTTTCTAAGTCCCCATTCAGAGTGGGACTTTGCGACTTTTTTGAAGAAATGTATTCAATTTGGATTTTTTCAATTTTTTGATGAAAAAGTAGAATTTTTTTCTAAGTGCCCACTCAGAATGGGACTTTGTCACTTTTTGAATAAAAAAATTGAAATGATATTTTTTCACTTTTGGGACTAAAAAAGATGAAATTTTGATTTTTTCACTTTTTGGATGAAAAAAGTTGATTTTTTTTCTAAGTGTGCACTCAGAATGGGACTTTGTCACTTTTTTGAATAAAAAAAATGAAATTTGATTTTTTCACTTTTGGGACAAAAAAAGATGAAATTTTGATTTTTTCACTTTTTGGATGAAAAAAGTTGATTTTTTTTCTAAGTGCCCACTCAGAGTGGGACTTTGCGACTTTTTAGAAGAAATGTATTCAATTTGGATTTTTTCAATTTTTGGATGAAAAAGTAGAAATTTTTTCTAAGTGCCCACTCAGAATGGGACTTTGTCACTTTTTTGAAGAAAAAAATTGAAATTAGATTTTTTCACTTTTGGGACTAAAAAAGATGATATTTGGATTTTTTCACTTTTTGGATGAAAAAAGTTGAACATTTTTCTAAGTGCCCACTCAGAATGGGACTTTGTCACTTTTTTGAAGAAAAATATTGAAATTTGTTTTTTCACTTTTGGGACTAAAAAGATGAAATTTGGATTTTTTTCACCTTTTGGATGAAAAATGTGAAATTTTTTCAAATCCCTACTCAGAATGGGACTTTGTCACATTTTTGACAAAAACTATGAATTTTCACTATTTCACTATTTGGATCAAAAAAGTTTATCTTTCCATCCAATAAATCGAAATGTCCCATTCTGACATGGGAAGCGGAACACACGTCCACTTAGACAAAAGTTGAATATTTTTCTAAGTCCCATCTCATTATGAGATGGGAATTAGAAAAATATTCAACTTTTGTAAAAAGTTAAAAGAGCTTCCAAGTCCCTTGTCAGAATGGGAATTTATCACTTCTTTGAAGAAGAACATTTTATTTGGATGCTTTCACTTTTTGGATGATAAAGGTTGACATTTTTTCTAAGTCCCCATTCAGAGTGGGACTTTGCGACTTTTTTGAAGAAATGTATTCAATTTGGATTTTTTCACTTTTTGGATGAAAAAGTTGAAATTTTTTCTAAGTGCCCACTCAGAATGGGACTTTGTCACTTTTTTGAAGAAAAAAATTGAAATTAGATTTATTCACTTTTGGGACTAAAAAAGATGATATTTGGATTTTTTCACTTTTTGGATGAAAAAAGTTGAACATTTTTCTAAGTGCCCACTCAGAATGGGACTTTGTCACTTTTTTGAAGAAAAATA
Organism: Pleurodeles waltl; assembly: GCF_031143425.1. NCBI lineage: Eukaryota > Metazoa > Chordata > Amphibia > Caudata > Salamandridae > Pleurodeles > Pleurodeles waltl. Next base: position 29,502 of record NW_027150331.1, read on the forward strand.
TTGAAATTTGTTTTTTCACTTTTGGGACTAAAAAGATGAAGTTTGGATTTTTTTCACCTTTTGGATGAAAAATGTGAAATTTTTTCAAATCCCTACTCAGAATGGGACTTTGTCACATTTTTGACAAAAACTATGAATTTTCACTATTTCACTATTTGGATCAAAAAAGTTTATCTTTCCATCCAATAAATCGAAATGTCCCATTCTGACATGGGAAGCGGAACACACGTCAACTTAGACAAAAGTTGAATATTTTTCTAAGTCCCATCTCATTATGAGATGGGAATTAGAAAAATATTCAACTTTTGTAAAAAGTTAAAAGAGCTTCCAAGTCCTTTGTCAGAATGGGAATTTATCACTTCTTTGAAGAAGAAAATTTAATTTGGATGCTTTCACTTTTTGGATGATAAAGGTTGACATTTTTTCTAAGTCCCCATTCAGAGTATGACTTTGCGACTTTTTTGAAGAAATGAATTCAATTTGGATTTTTTCACTTTTTGGATGAAAAAGTAGAAATTTTTTCTAAGTGCCCACTCAGAATGGGACTTTGTCACTTTTTGAAGAAAAAAATTGAAATTTGATTTTTACACTTTTGGGACTAAAAAAGATGAAATTTGGATTTTTTCACTTTTTGGATGAAAAATGTGAAATTTTTTCTAAGTGCCCACTCAGAATGGGACTTTGTCACTTTTTTGAAGAAAAAAATTGAAATTTGATTTTTTCACTTTTGGGACTCAAAAAGATGAAATTTGGATTTTTTCACTTTTTGGATGAAAAAAGTTGATTTTTTTTATAAGTGTCCACTCAGAATGGGACTTTGTCACTTTTTTGAAGAAAAATATTGAAATTATTTTTTTCACTTTTGGGACTAAAAAGATGAAATTTTTGATTTTTTTCACCTTTTGGATGAAAAATGTGAAATTTTTTTAAATCCCTACTCAGAATGGGACTTTGTCACATTTTTGACAAAAACTATGAATGTTCACTTTTTCACTATTTGGATCAAAAAAGTTTATCTTTCCATCCAATAAGTCGAAATGTCCCATTCTGACATGGGAAGCGGAACTCATGTCAACTTAGACAAAAGTTGAATATTTTTCTAAGTCCCATCTCATAATGAGATGGGACTTAGAAAAAAATGCATCTTTTGTAAAAAGTCAAAAGAACTTCCAAGTCCCTTGTCAGAATGGGAGTTTATCACTTCTTTGCAGAAGAAAATTAAATTTGAATGCTTTCCCTTTTTGGACGATAAATGTTGGAAATTTTTCTAAGTCCCCATTCAGAGTGGGACTTTGCGACTTTTTTGAAGAAATGTATTCAATTTGGATTTTTTCACTTTTTGGATGAAAAAGTAGAATTTTTTTCTAAGTGCCCACTCAGAATGGGACTTTGTCACTTTTTTGAAGAAAAAAATTTAAATTTGATTTTTTCACCTTTGGGACTAAAAAAGATGAAATTTGGATTTTTTCACTTTTTGGATGAAAAAAGTTGATTTTTTTTCTAAGTGCCCACTCAGAATGGGACTTTGTCACTTTTTTGAAGAAAAAAATTGAAATTTGATTTTTTCACTTTTGGGACTAAAAAAGATGAAATTTGGATTTTTTCACTTTTTGGATGAAAAAAAGTTGAAATTTTTTCTAAGTGCCCACTCAGAATGGGACTTTGTCACTTTTTTTAAGAAAAATATTGAAATTTGTTTTTTCACTTTTGGGACTAAAAAGATGAAATTTGGATTTTTTTCACCTTTTGGATGAAAAATGTGAAATTTTTTCAAATCCCTACTCAGAATGGGACTTTGTCACATTTCTGACAAAAACTATGAATTTTCACTTTTTCACTATTTGGGTCAAAAAAGTTTATCTTTCCATCCAATAAGTCGAAATGTCCCATTCTGACATGGGAAGCGGAACACATGTCAACTTAGACAAAAGTTGAATATTTTTCTAAGTCCCATCTCATAATGAGATGGGACTTAGAAAAAAATGCATCTTTTGTAAAAAGTCAAAAGAACTTCCAAGTCCCTTGTCAGAATGGGAGTTTATCACTTCTTTGCAGAAGAAAATTAAATTTGAATGCTTTCCCTTTTTGGACGATAAATGTTGGAAATTTTTCTAAGTCCCCATTCAGAGTGGGACTTTGCGACTTTTTTGAAGAAATGTATTCAATTTGGATTTTTTTCACTTTTTGGATGAAAAATGTGAAATTTTTTCTAAGTGCCCACTCAGAATGGGACTTTGTCACTTTTTGAAGAAAAAAATTGAAATTTGATTTTTTCACTTTTGGGACTCAAAAAGATGAAATTTGGATTTTTTCACTTTTTGGATGAAAAAAGTTGATTTTTTTTTATAAGTGTCCACTCAGAATGGGACTTTGTCACTTTTTTGAAGAAAAATATTGAAATTATTTTTTTCACTTTTGGGACTAAAAAGATGAAATTTTTGATTTTTTTCACCTTTTGGATGAAAAATGTGAAATTTTTTAAAATCCCTACTCAGAATGGGACTTTGTCACATTTTTGACAAAAACTATGAATGTTCACTTTTTCACTATTTGGATCAAAAAAGTTTATCTTTCCATCCAATAAGTCGAAATGTCCCATTCTGACATGGGAAGCGGAACACATGTCAACTTAGACAAAAGTTGAATATTTTTCTAAGTCCCATCTCATAATGAGATGGGACTTAGAAAAAAATGCATCTTTTGTAAAAAGTCAAAAGAACTTCCAAGTCCCTTGTCAGAATGGGAGTTTATCACTTCTTTGCAGAAGAAAATTAAATTTGAATGCTTTCCCTTTTTGGACGATAAATGTTGGAAATTTTTCTAAGTCCCCATTCAGAGTGGGACTTTGCGACTTTTTTGAAGAAATGTATTCAATTTGGATTTTTTCACTTTTTGGATGAAAAAGTAGAATTTTTTTCTAAGTGCCCACTCAGAATGGGACTTTGTCACTTTTTTGAAGAAAAAAATTTAAATTTGATTTTTTCACCTTTGGGACTAAAAAAGATGAAATTTGGATTTTTTCACTTTTTGGATGAAAAAAGTTGATTTTTTTTCTAAGTGCCCACTCAGAATGGGACTTTGTCACTTTTTTGAAGAAAAAAATTGAAATTTGATTTTTTCACTTTTGGGACTAAAAAAGATGAAATTTGGATTTTTTCACTTTTTGGATGAAAAAAAAGTTGAAATTTTTTCTAAGTGCCCACTCAGAATGGGACTTTGTCACTTTTTTGAAGAAAAATATTGAAATTTGTTTTTTCACTTTTGGGACTAAAAAGATGAAATTTGGATTTTTTTCACCTTTTGGATGAAAAATGTGAAATTTTTTCAAATCCCTACTCAGAATGGGACTTTGTCACATTTCTGACAAAAACTATGAATTTTCACTTTTTCACTATTTGGGTCAAAAAAGTTTATCTTTCCATCCAATAAGTCGAAATGTCCCATTCTGACATGGGAAGCGGAACACATGTCAACTTAGACAAAAGTTGAATATTTTTCTAAGTCCCATCTCATAATGAGATGGGACTTAGAAAAAAATTCAACTTTTGTAAAAAGTCAAAAGAACTTCCAAGTCCCTTGTCAGAATGGGAGTTTATAACCTCTTTGCAGAAGAAAATTAAATTTGAATGCTTTCCCTTTTTGGACGATAAATGTTTGAAATTTTTCTAAGTCCCCATTCAGAGTGGGACTTTGCGACTTTTTTGAAGAAATGTATTCAATTTGGATTTTTTCACTTTTTGGATGAAAAAGTAGAATTTTTTTATAAGTGCCCACTCAGAATGGGACTTTGTTACTTTTTTGAAGAAAAAAAATTAAATTTGATTTTTTCACCTTTGGGACTAAAAAGATGAAATTTGGATTTTTTCACTTTTTGGATGAAAAAAGTTGTAATATTTTCTAAGTGCCCACTCAGAATAGAACTTTGTCACTTTTTTGAAGAAAAATATTGAAATTTGTTTTTTCACTTTTGGGACTAAAAAGATGAAAT
>NW_027150332.1:0-33161 GCF_031143425.1 Pleurodeles waltl
CAATTTTTTTCTTCAAAAAAGTGACAAAGTCCGGTTCTGAGTGGGCACTTGGCAAAAAATGTCTACTTTTTTCATCCAAAAAGTGAAAAAATCCAAATTCAATACATTTCTTCAAAAAAGTCACAAAGTCCCATTCTGAATGGGGACTTAGAAAAAATTTCAACCTTTATCGTCCAAAAAGTGAAAACATCCAAATTTAATTTTCTTCTTCAAAGAAGTAACAAATTCCCATTCTGACAAGGGACTTGGAAGCTCTTTTGACTTTTCACAAAAGTTGATTTTTTTTCTAAGTCCCATCTCATTATGAGATGGGACTTAGAAAAATATTCAACTTTTGTCTAAGTTGACATGTGTGCCGCTTCCCATGTCAGAATGGGACATTTTGACTTATTGGATGGAAAGATAAACTTTTTTGATCCAAATAGTGAAAAATTGCAAATTCATAGTTTTTTTCAAAAAGTGACAAAGTCCCATTCTGAGTGGGCACTTGGAAAAAATTTCAACTTTTCTCATCCAAAAAGTGAAAAAATCCTAATTTCATCTTTTTTAGTCCCAAAAGTAAAAAAAAACAATTTCAATTTTTTTCTTCAAAAAAGTGAAAAAAAAATCATTCTGAGTGGGCACTTGGAAAAAATTTCAACTTTTTTCACCAAAAAAGTGAAAAAATCCAAATTTCATCTTTTTTAGTCCCAAAAGTGAAAAAATCAAATTTCAATTTTTTTCTTCAAAAAAGTGAAAAAAATTCCGTTCTGAGTGGGCACTTGGAAAAAATTTCAACTTTTTTCATCCAAAAAGTGAAAAAATAAAAATGTCATCTTTTTTGGTCCCAAAAGTGAAAAAATCAAATTTCATTTTTTTTCTTCAAAAAAGTGACAAAGTCCGGTTCTGAGTGGGCACTTAGAAAAAATGTCTACTTTTTTCATCCAAAAAGTGAAAAAATCCAAATTCAATACATTTCTTCAAAAAAGTCACAAAGTCCCATTCTGAATGGGGACTTAGAAAAAATTTCAACCTTTATCGTCCAAAAAGTGAAACATCCAAATTTAATTTTCTTCTTCAAAGAAGTAACAAATTCCCATTCTGACAAGGGACTTGGAAGCTCTTTTGACTTTTCACAAAAGTTGAATTTTTTTCTAAGTCCCATCTCATTATGAGATGGGACTTAGAAAAATATTCAACTTTTGTCTAAGTTGACATGTGTGCCGCTTCCCATGTCAGAATGGGACATTTTGACTTATTGGATGGAAAGATAAACTTTTTTGATCCAAATAGTGAAAAATTGCAAATTCATAGTTTTTTTCAAAAAAGTGACAAAGTCCCATTCTGAGTGGGCACTTGGAAAAAATTTCAACTTTTTTCATCCAAAAAGTGAAAAAATCCTAATTTCATCTTTTTTAGTCCCAAAAGTAAAAAAATCTAATTTCAATTTTTTTCTTCAAAAAAGTGAAAAAAAAATCATTCTGAGTGGGCACTTAGAAAAAATTTCAACTTTTTTCACCAAAAAAGTGAAAAAAATCCAAATTTCATCTTTTTAGTCCCAAAAGTGAAAAAATCAAATTTCAATTTTTTTCTTCAAAAAAGTGAAAAAAATTCCGTTCTGAGTGGGCACTTGGAAAAAATTTCAACTTTTTTCATCCAAAAAGTAAAAAAATCCAAATTTCATCTTTTTTAGTCCCAAAAGTGAAAAAATCAAATTTCAATTTTTTTCTTCAAAAAAGTGAAAAAAATTCCGTTCTGAGTGGGCACTTGGAAAAAATTTCAACTTTTTTCATCCAAAAAGTGAAAAAATCCAAATTTCATCTTTTTTAGTCCCAAAGTGAAAAAATCAAATTTCAATTTTTTTCTTCAAAAAAGTGACAAAGTCCGGTTCTGAGTGGGCACTTGGAAAAAATGTCTACTTTTTTCATCCAAAAAGTGAAAAAATCCAAATTCAATACATTTCTTCAAAAAAGTCACAAAGTCCCATTCTGAATGGGGACTTAGAAAAAATTTCAACCTTTATCGTCCAAAAAGTGAAAACATCCAAATTTAATTTTCTTCTTCAAAGAAGTAACAAATTCCCATTCTGACAAGGGACTTGGAAGCTCTTTTGACTTTTCACAAAAGTTGATTTTTTTTCTAAGTCCCATCTCATTATGAGATGGGACTTAGAAAAATATTCAACTTTTGTCTAAGTTGACATGTGTGCCGCTTCCATGTCAGAATGGGACATTTTGACTTATTGGATGGAAAGATAAACTTTTTTGATCCAAATAGTGAAAAATTGCAAATTCATAGTTTTTTTCAAAAAAGTGACAAAGTCCCATTCTGAGTGGGCACTTGGAAAAAATTTCAACTTTTCTCATCCAAAAAGTGAAAAAATCCTAATTTCATCTTTTTTAGTCCCAAAAGTAAAAAAAAACAATTTCAATTTTTTTCTTCAAAAAAGTGAAAAAAAAATCATTCTGAGTGGGCACTTGGAAAAAATTTCAACTTTTTTCACCAAAAAAGTGAAAAAATCCAAATTTCATCTTTTTTAGTCCCAAAAGTGAAAAAATCAAATTTCAATTTTTTTCTTCAAAAAAGTGAAAAAAAATCCATTCTGAGTGGGCACTTGGAAAATATTTCAACTTTTTTCATCCAAAAAGTGAAAAAATAAAAATGTCATCTTTTTTGGTCCCAAAAGTGAAAAAATCAAATTTCATTTTTTTTCTTCAAAAAAGTGACAAAGTCCGGTTCTGAGTGGGCACTTAGAAAAAATGTCTACTTTTTCATCCAAAAAGTGAAAAAATCCAAATTCAATACATTTCTTCAAAAAAGTCACAAAGTCCCATTCTGAATGGGGACTTAGAAAAAATTTCAACCTTTATCGTCCAAAAAGTGAAAACATCCAAATTTAATTTTCTTCTTCAAAGAAGTAACAAATTCCCATTCTGACAAGGGACTTGGAAGCTCTTTTGACTTTTCACAAAAGTTGAATTTTTTTCTTTGTCCCATCTCATTATGAGATGGGACTTAGAAAAATATTCAACTTTTGTCTAAGTTGACATGTGTGCCGCTTCCCATGTCAGAATGGGACATTTTGACTTATTGGATGGAAAGATAAACTTTTTTGATCCAAATAGTGAAAAATTTCAAATTCATAGTTTTTGTCAAAAAAGTGACAAAGTCCCATTCTGAGTGGGGACTTGGAAAAAATTTCAACTTTTTTCATCCAAAAAGTGAAAAAATCCTAATTTCATCTTTTTTAGTCCCAAAAGTAAAAAAATCAAATTTCAATTTTTTTCTTCAAAAAGTGAAAAAAAAAATCATTCTGAGAGGGCACTTGGAAAAAATTTCAACTTTTTTCACCAAAAAAGTGAAAAAATCCAAATTTCATCTTTTTTAGTCCCAAAAGTGAAAAAATCAAATTTCAATTTTTTTCTTCAAAAAAGTGAAAAAAATTCCGTTCTGAGTGGGCACTTGGAAAAAATTTCAACTTTTTTCATCCAAAAAGTGAAAAAATCCAAATTTCATCTTTTTTAGTCCCAAAAGTGAAAAAATCAAATTTCAATTTTTTTCTTCAAAAAAGTGACAAAGTCCGGTTCTGAGTGGGCACTTGGAAAAAATGTCTACTTTTTTCATCCAAAAAGTGAAAAAATCCAAATTCAATACATTTCTTCAAAAAAGTCACAAAGTCCCATTCTGAATGGGGACTTAGAAAAAAATTTCAACCTTTATCGTCCAAAAAGTGAAAACATCCAAATTTAATTTTCTTCTTCAAAGAAGTAACAAATTCCCATTCTGACAAGGGACTTGGAAGCTCTTTTGACTTTTCACAAAAGTTGAATTTTTTTCTAAGTCCCATCTCATTATGAGATGGGACTTAGAAAAATATTCAACTTTTGTCTAAGTTGACATGTGTGCCGCTTCCCATGTCAGAATGGGACATTTTGACTTATTGGATGGAAAGATAAACTTTTTTGATCCAAATAGTGAAAAATTGCAAATTCATAGTTTTTTTCAAAAAAGTGACAAAGTCCCATTCTGAGTGGGCACTTTGAAAAAAATTTCAACTTTTTTCATCCAAAAAGTGAAAAAATCCTAATTTCATCTTTTTTAGTCCCAAAAGTAAAAAAAACAAATTTCAATTTTTTTTCTTCAAAAAAGTGAAAAAAAATTCATTCTGAGTGAGCACTTTGAAAAAATGTCAACTTTTTTCACCAAAAAAATGAAAAGATCCAAATTTCATCTTTTTTAGTCCCTAAAGTGAAAAAATCAAATTTCAATTTTTTTCTTCAAAAAAGTGAAAAAAATTCCGTTCTGAGTGGGCACTTGGAAAAAATGTCTACTTTTTTCATCCAAAAAGTGAAAAAATCCAAATTCAATACATTTCTTCAAAAAAGTCACAAAGTCCCATTCTGAATGGGGACTTAGAAAAAATTTCAACCTTTATCGTCCAAAAAGTGAAAACATCCAAATTTAATTTTCTTCTTCAAAGAAGTAACAAATTCCCATTCTGACAAGGGACTTGGAAGCTCTTTTGACTTTTCACAAAAGTTGAATTTTTTTTCTAAGTCCCATCTCATTATGAGATGGGACTTAGAAAAATATTCAACTTTTGTCTAAGTTGACATGTGTGCCGCTTCCCATGTCAGAATGGGACATTTTGACTTATTGGATGGAAAGATAAACTTTTTTGATCCAAATAGTGAAAAATTTCAAATTCATAGTTTTTTTCAAAAAAGTGACAAAGTCCCATTCTGAGTGGGCACTTGGAAAAAATTTCAACTTTTTTCATCCAAAAAGTGAAAAAATCCTAATTTCATCTTTTTTAGTCCCAAAAGTAAAAAAAACAAATTTCAATTTTTTTCTTCAAAAAAGTGAAAAAAAATTCATTCTGAGTGAGCACTTTGAAAAAATTTCAACTTTTTTCACCAAAAAAATGAAAAAAATCCAAATTTCATCTTTTTAGTCCCAAAAGTGAAAAAATCAAATTTCAATTTTTTTCTTCAAAAAAGTGAAAAAAAATCCGTTCTGAGTGGGCACTTGGAAAAAATGTCTACTTTTTTCATCCAAAAAGTGAAAAAATCCAAATTCAATACATTTCTTCAAAAAAGTCACAAAGTCCCATTCTGAATGGGGACTTAGAAAAAATTTCAACCTTTATCGTCCAAAAAGTGAAAACATCCAAATTTAATTTTCTTCTTCAAAGAAGTAACAAATTCCCATTCTGACAAGGGACTTGGAAGCTCTTTTGACTTTTCACAAAAGTTGAATTTTTTTCTAAGTCCCATCTCATTATGAGATGGGACTTAGAAAATTATTCAACTTTTGTCTAAGTTGACATGTGTGCCGCTTCCCATGTCAGAATGGGACATTTTGACTTATTGGATGGAAAGATAAACTTTTTTGATCCAAATAGTGAAAAATTTCAAATTCATAGTTTTTGTCAAAAAAGTGACAAAGTCCCATTCTGAGTGAGCACTTTGAAAAAATTTCAACTTTTTTCACCAAAAAAATGAAAAAATCCAAATTTCATCTTTTTTAGTCCCAAAAGTGAAAAAATCAAATTTCAATTTTTTTCTTCAAAAAAGTGAAAAAAATTCTGTTCTGAGTGGGCACTTGGAAAAAATGTCTACTTTTTTCATACAAAAAGTGAAAAAAATCCAAATTCAATACATTTCTTCAAAAAAAGTCACAAAGTCCCATTCTGAATGGGGACTTAGAAAAAATTTCAACCTTTATCGTCCAAAAAGTGAAAACATCCAAATTTAATTTTCTTCTTCAAAGAAGTAACAAATTCCCATTCTGACAAGGGACTTGGAAGCTCTTTTGACTTTTCACAAAAGTTGAATTTTTTTTCCAAGTCCCATCTCATTATGAGATGGGACTTAGAAAAATATTCAACTTTTGTCTAAGTTGACATGTGTGCCGCTTCCCATGTCAGAATGAGACATTTTGACTTATTGGATGGAAAGATAAACTTTTTTGATCCAAATAGTGAAAAATTTCAAATTCATAGTTTTTGTCAAAAAAGTGACAAAGTCCCATTCTGAGTGGGGACTTGGAAAAAATTTCAACTTTTTTCATCCAAAAGTGAAAAAATCCTAATTTCATCTTTTTTAGTCCCAAAAGTAAAAAAATCAAATTTCAATTTTTTTCTTCAAAAAAGTGAAAAAAAAAATCATTCTGAGTGGGCACTTGGAAAACATTTCAACTTTTTTCACCAAAAAAGTGAAAAATCCAAATTTCATCTTTTTTAGTCCCAAAAGTGAAAAAATCAAATTTCAATTTTTTTCTTCAAAAAAGTGAAAAAAATTCCGTTCTGAGTGGGCACTTGGAAAAAATTTCAACTTTTTTCATCCAAAAAGTGAAAAAATCCAAATTTCATCTTTTTTAGTCCCAAAAGTGAAAAAATCAAATTTCAATTTTTTTCTTCAAAAAAGTGACAAAGTCCGGTTCTGAGTGGGCACTTAGAAAAAATGTCTACTTTTTTCATCCAAAAAGTGAAAAAATCCAAATTCAATACATTTCTTCAAAAAAGTCACAAAGTCCCATTCTGAATGGGGACTTAGAAAAAATTTCAACCTTTATCGTCCAAAAGTGAAAACATCCAAATTTAATTTTCTTCTTCAAAGAAGTAACAAATTCCCATTCTGACAAGGGACTTGGAAGCTCTTTTGACATTTCACAAAAGTTGAATTTTTTTCTAAGTCCCATCTCATTATGAGATGGGACTTAGAAAAATATTCAACTTTTGTCTAAGTTGACATGTGTGCCGCTTCCCATGTCAGAATGGGACATTTTGACTTATTGGATGGAAAGATAAACTTTTTTGATCCAAATAGTGAAAAATTGCAAATTCATAGTTTTTTTCAAAAAAGTGACAAAGTCCCATTCTGAGTGGGCACTTGGAAAAAATTTCAACTTTTTTCATCCAAAAAGTGAAAAAATCCTAATTTCATCTTTTTAGTCCCAAAAGTAAAAAAAACAAATTTCAATTTTTTTCTTCAAAAAAGTGAAAAAAAATTCATTCTGAGTGAGCACTTTGAAAAATTTCAACTTTTTTCACCAAAAAAATGAAAAAATCCAAATTTCATCTTTTTTAGTCCCAAAAGTGAAAAAATCAAATTTCAATTTTTTTCTTCAAAAAAGTGAAAAAAAATCCGTTCTGAGTGGGCACTTGGAAAAAATGTCTACTTTTTTCATCCAAAAAGTGAAAAAATCCAAATTCAATACATTTCTTCAAAAAAGTCACAAAGTCCCATTCTGAATGGGGACTTAGAAAAAATTTCAACCTTTATCGTCCAAAAAGTGAAAACATCCAAATTTAATTTTCTTCTTCAAAGAAGTAACAAATTCCCATTCTGACAAGGGACTTGGAAGCTCTTTTGACTTTTCACAAAAGTTGAATTTTTTTCTAAGTCCCATCTCATTATGAGATGGGACTTAGAAAAATATTCAACTTTTGTCTAAGTTGACATGTGTGCCGCTTCCATGTCAGAATGGGACATTTTGACTTATTGGATGGAAAGATAAACTTTTTTGATCCAAATAGTGAAAAATTTCAAATTCATAGTTTTTGTCAAAAAAGTGACAAAGTCCCATTCTGAGTGGGGACTTGGAAAAAATTTCAACTTTTTTCATCCAAAAAGTGAAAAAATCCTAATTTCATCTTTTTTAGTCCCAAAAGTAAAAAAATCAAATTTCAATTTTTTTCTTCAAAAAAGTGAAAAAAAAATCATTCTGAGTGGGCACTTGGAAAACATTTCAACTTTTTTCACCAAAAAAGTGAAAAAATCCAAATTTCATCTTTTTTAGTCCCAAAAGTGAAAAAAATCACATTTCAATTTTTTTCTTCAAAAAAGTGAAAAACATTCCGTTCTGAGTGGGCACTTGGAAAAAATTTCAATTTTTTTCATCCAAAAAGTGAAAAAATCCAAATTTCATCTTTTTTAGTCCCAAAAGTGAAAAAATCAAATTTCTATTTTTTTCTTCAAAAAAGTGACAAAGTCCGGTTCTGAGTGGGCACTTGGAAAAAATGTCTACTTTTTTCATCCAAAAAGTGAAAAAATCCAAATTCAATACATTTCTTCAAAAAAGTCACAAAGTCCCATTCTGAATGGGGACTTAGAAAAAATTTCAACCTTTATCGTCCAAAAAGTGAAAAAATCCAAATTTAATTTTCTTCTTCAAAGAAGTAACAAATTCCCATTCTGACAAGGGACTTGGAAGCTCTTTTGACTTTTCACAAAAGTTGAATTTTTTTCTAAGTCCCATCTCATTATGAGATGGGACTTAGAAAAATATTCAACTTTTGTCTAAGTTGACATGTGTGCCGCTTCCCATGTCAGAATGGGACATTTTGACTCATTGGATGGAAAGATAAACTTTTTTGATCCAAATAGTGAAAAATTGCAAATTCATAGTTTTTTTCAAAAAAGTGACAAAGTCCCATTCTAAGCTGGGCACTTGGAAAAAATTTCAACTTTTATCATACAAAAAGTGAAAAAATCCTAATTTCATCTTTTTTAGTCCCAAAAGTAAAAAAAAACAATTTCAATTTTTTTCTTCAAAAAAGTGAAAAAAAAATCATTCTGAGTGGGCACTTGGAAAAAATTTCAACTTTTTTCACCAAAAAAGTGAAAAAATCCAAATTTCATCTTTTTTAGTCCCAAAAGTGAAAAAAATCTAATTTCAATTTTTTTCTTCAAAAAAGTGAAAAAAATTCCGTTCTGAGTGGGCACTTGGAAAAAATGTCTACTTTTTTCATCCAAAAAGTGAAAAAATCCAAATTCAATACATTTCTTCAAAAAAGTGACAAAGTCCCATTCTGAGTGGGCACTTGGAAAAAATTTCAACTTTTTTCATCCAAAAAGTGAAAAAAATCCTAATTTCATCTATTTTAGTCCCAAAAGTAAAAAAAAACAAATTTCAATTTTTGTCTTCAAAAAAGTGAAAAAAAATTCATTCTGAGTGGGCACTTTGAAAAAATTTCAACTTTTTTCACCAAAAAAGTGAAAAAATCCAAATTTCATCTTTTTTAGTCCCAAAAGTGAAAAAATCAAATTTCAATTTTTTTCTTCAAAAAAGTGAAAAAAAATCCATTCTGAGTGGGCACTTGGAAAATATTTCAACTTTTTTCATCCAAAAAGTGAAAAAATAAAAATGTCATCTTTTTTAGTCCCAAAAGTGAAAAAATCAAATTTCATTTTTTTTCTTCAAAAAAGTGACAAAGTCCGGTTCTGAGTGGGCACTTGGAAAAAATGTCTAGCTTTTTTCATCCAAAATGTGAAAAAATCCAAATTCAATACATTTCTTCAAAAAGTCACAAAGTCCCATTCTGAATGGGGACTTAGAAAAAATTTCAACCTTTATCGTCCAAAAAGTGAAAACATCCAAATTTAATTTTCTTCTTCAAAGAAGTAATAAATTCCCATTCTGACAAGGGACTTGGAAGCACTTTTGACTTTTCACAAAAGTTGAATTTTTTTTCTAATTCCCATCTCATTATGAGATGGGACTTAGAAAAATATTCAACTTTTGTCTAAGTTGACATGTGTGCCGCTTCCATGTCAGAATGGGACATTTTGACTTATTGGATGGAAAGATAAACTTTTTTGATCCAAATAGTGAAAAATTTCAAATTCATAGTTTTTTGTCAAAAAAGTGACAAAGTCCCATTCTGAGTGGGGACTTGGAAAAAATTTCAACTTTTTTCATCCAAAAAGTGAAAAAATCCTAATTTCATCTTTTTTAGTCCCAAAAGTAAAAAAATCAATTTCAATTTTTTTCTTCAAAAAAGTGAAAAAAAAATCATTCTGAGTGGGCACTTGGAAAAAATTAAAACTTTTTTCACCAAAAAAGTGAAAAAATCCAAATTTCATCTTTTTTAGTCCCAAAAGTGAAAAAATCAAATTTCAATTTTTTTCTTCAAAAAAGTGAAAAAAATTCCGTTCTGAGTGGGCACTTGGAAAAAATTTCAACTTTTTTCATCCAAAAAGTGAAAAAAACCAAATTTCATCTTTTTTAGTCCCAAAAGTGAAAAAATCAAATTTCAATTTTTTTCTTCAAAAAAGTGACAAAGTCCGGTTCTGAGTGGGCACTTGGAAAAAATGTCTACTTTTTTCATCCAAAAAGTGAAAAAATCCAAATTCAATACATTTCTTCAAAAAAGTCACAAAGTCCCATTCTGAATGGGGACTTAGAAAAAATTTCAACCTTTATCGTCCAAAAAGTGAAAACATCCAAATTTAATTTTCTTCTTCAAAGAAGTAACAAATTCCCATTCTGACAAGGGACTTGGAAGCTCTTTTGACTTTTCACAAAAGTTGAATTTTTTTCTAAGTCCCATCTCATTATGAGATGGGACTTAGAAAAATATTCAACTTTTGTCTAAGTTGACATGTGTGCCGCTTCCCATGTCAGAATGGGACATTTTGACTTATTGGATGGAAAGATAAACTTTTTTGATCCAAATAGTGAAAAATTTCAAATTCATAGTTTTTGTCAAAAAAGTGACAAAGTCCCATTCTGAGTGGGGACTTGGAAAAAATTTCAACTTTTTTCATCCAAAAAGTGAAAAAATCCTAATTTCATCTTTTTTAGTCCCAAAAGTAAAAAAATCAAATTTCAATTTTTTTCTTCAAAAAAGTGAAAAAAAAATCATTCTGAGTGGGCACTTGGAAAAAATTTCAACTTTTTTCACCAAAAAAGTGAAAAAATCCAAATTTCATCTTTTTTAGTCCCAAAAGTGAAAAAATCAAATTTCAATTTTTTTCTTCAAAAAAGTGAAAAAAATTCCGTTCTGAGTGGGCACTTGGAAAAAATTTCAACTTTTTTCATCCAAAAAGTGAAAAAATCCAAATTTCATCTTTTTTAGTCCCAAAAGTGAAAAAAACTAATTTCAATTTTTTTCTTCAAAAAAGTGACAAAGTCCGGTTCTGAGTGGGCACTTGGAAAAAATGTCTACTTTTTTCATCCAAAAAGTTAAAAAATCCAAATTCAATACATTTCTTCAAAAAAGTCACAAAGTCCCATTCTGAATGGGGACTTAGAAAAAATTTCAACCTTTATCGTCCAAAAAGTGAATACATCCAAATTTAATTTTCTTCTTCAAAGAAGTAACAAATTCCCATTCTGACAAGGGACTTCGAAGCTCTTTTGACTTTTCACAAAAGTTGAATTTTTTTCTAAGTCCCATCTCATTATGAGATGGGACTTATAAAAATATTCAACTTTTGTCTAAGTTGACATGTGTGCCGCTTCCCATGTCAGAATGGGACATTTTGACTTATTGGATGGAAAGATAAACTTTTTTGATCCAAATAGTGAAAAATTGCAAATTCATAGTTTTTTTCAAAAAAGTGACAAAGTCCCATTCTGAGTGGGCACTTGGAAAAAATTTCAACTTTTTTCATCCAAAAAGTGAAACAATCCTAATTTCATCTTTTTTAGTCCCAAAAGTAAAAAAAACAAATTTCAATTTTTTTCTTCAAAAAAGTGAACAAAAATTCATTCTGAGTGAGCACTTTGAAAAAATTTCAACTTTTTTCACCAAAAAAATGAAAAAATCCAAATTTCATCTTTTTTAGTCCCAAAAGTGAAAAAATCAAATTTCAATTTTTTTCTTCAAAAAAGTGAAAAAAATTCCGTTCTGAGTGGGCACTTGGAAAAAATGTCTACTTTTTTCATCCAAAAAGTGAAAAAATCCAAATTCAATACATTTCTTCAAAAAAGTCACAAAGTCCCATTCTGAATGGGGACTTAGAAAAAATTTCAACCTTTATCGTCCAAAAAGTGAAAACATCCAAATTTAATTTTCTTCTTCAAAGAAGTAACAAATTCCCATTCTGACAAGGGACTTGGAAGCTCTTTTGACTTTTCACAAAAGTTGAATTTTTTTCTAAGTCCCATCTCATTATGAGATGGGACTTAGAAAAATATTCAACTTTTGTCTAAGTTGACATGTGTGCCGCTTCCCATGTCAGAATGGGACATTTTGACTTATTGGATGGAAAGATAAACTTTTTTGATCCAAATAGCGAAAAATTTCAAATTCATAGTTTTTGTCAAAAAAGTGACAAAGTCCCATTCTGAGTGGGGACTTGGAAAAAATTTCAACTTTTTTCATCCAAAAAGTGAAAAAATCCTAATTTCATCTTTTTTAGTCCCAAAAGTAAAAAAATCAAATTTCAATTTTTTTCTTCAAAAAAGTGAAAAAAAAATCATTCTGAGTGGGCACTTGGAAAACATTTCAACTTTTTTCACCAAAAAAGTGAAAAAATCCAAATTTCATCTTTTTTAGTCCCAAAAGTGAAAAAATCAAATTTCAATTTTTTTCTTCAAAAAAGTGACAAAGTCCGGTTCTGAGTGGGCACTTGGAAAAAATGTCTACTTTTTTCATCCAAAAAGTGAAAAAATCCAAATTCAATACATTTCTTCAAAAAAGTCACAAAGTCCCATTCTGAATGGGGACTTAGAAAAAATTTCAACCTTTATCGTCCAAAAAGTGAAAACATCCAAATTTAATTTTCTTCTTCAAAGAAGTAACAAATTCCCATTCTGACAAGGGACTTGGAAGCTCTTTTGACTTTTCACAAAAGTTGAATTTTTTTCTAAGTCCCATCTCATTATGAGATGGGACTTAGAAAAATATTCAACTTTTGTCTAAGTTGACATGTGTGCCGCTTCCCATGTCAGAATGGGACATTTTGACTTATTGGATGGAAAGATAAACTTTTTTGATCCAAATAGTGAAAAATTTCAAATTCACAGTTTTTGTCAAAAAAGTGACAAAGTCCCATTCTGAGTGGGCACTTGGAAAAAATTTCAACTTTTTTCATCCAAAAAGTGAAAAAATCCTAATTTCATCTTTTTTAGTCCCAAAAGTAAAAAAAATCAAATTTCAATTTTTTTCTTCAAAAAAGTGAAAAAAAAATCATTCTGAGTGGGCACTTGGAAAACATTTCAACTTTTTTCACCAAAAAAGTGAAAAAAATCCAAATTTCATCTTTTTTAGTCCCAAAAGTGAAAAAATCTAATTTCAATTTTTTTCTTCAAAAAAGTGAAAAAATTCCGTTCTGAGTGGGCACTTGGAAAAAATTTCAACTTTTTTCATCCAAAAAGTGAAAAAATCCAAATTTCATCTTTTTTAGTCCCAAAAGTGAAAAAGTCAAATTTCTATTTTTTTCTTCAAAAAAGTGACAAAGTCCGGTTCTGAGTGGGCACTTGGAAAAAATGTCTACTTTTTTCATCCAAAAAGTGAAAAAATCCAAATTCAATACATTTCTTCAAAAAAGTCACAAAGTCCCATTCTGAATGGGGACTTAGAAAAAATTTCAACCTTTATCGTCCAAAAAGTGAAAACATCCAAATTTAATTTTCTTCTTCAAAGAAGTAACAAATTCCCATTCTGACAAGGGACTTGGAAGCTCTTTTGACTTTTCACAAAAGTTGAATTTTTTTCTAAGTCCCATCTCATTATGAGATGGGACTTAGAAAAATATTCAACTTTTGTCTAAGTTGACATTTGTGCCGCTTCCCATGTCAGAATGGGACATTTTGACTCATTGGATGGAAAGATAAACTTTTTTGATCCAAATAGTGAAAAATTGCAAATTCATAGTTTTTTTCAAAAAAGTGACAAAGTCCCATTCTGAGTGGGCACTTGGAAAAAATTTCAACTTTTATCATACAAAAAGTGAAAAAATCCTAATTTCATCTTTTTTAGTCCCAAAAGTAAAAAAAAACAATTTCAATTTTTTTCTTCAAAAAAGTGAAGAAAAAAATCATTCTGAGTGGGCACTTGGAAAAAATTTCAACTTTTTTCACCAAAAAAGTGAAAAAATCCAAATTTCATCTTTTTTAGTCCCAAAAGTGAAAAAATCTAATTTCAATTTTTTTCTTCAAAAAAGTGAAAAAAAATCCGTTCTGAGTGGGCACTTGGAAAAAATGTCTACTTTTTTCATCCAAAAAGTGAAAAAATCCAAATTCAATACATTTCTTCAAAAAAGTGACAAAGTCCCATTCTGAGTGGGCACTTGGAAAAAATTTCAACTTTTTTCATCCAAAAAGTGAAAAAATCCTAATTTCATCTTTTTTAGTCCCAAAAGTAAAAAAAAACAAATTTCAATTTTTGTCTTCAAAAAAGTGAAAAAAAATTCATTCTGAGTGGGCACTTTGAAAAAATTTCAACTTTTTTCACCAAAAAAGTGAAAAAATCCAAATTTCATCTTTTTTAGTCCCAAAAGTGAAAAAATCAAATTTCAATTTTTTTCTTCAAAAAAGTGAAAAAAAATCCATTCTGAGTGGGCACTTGGAAAATATTTCAACTTTTTTCATCCAAAAAGTGAAAAAATAAAAATGTCATCTTTTTTAGTCCCAAAAGTGAAAAAATCAAATTTAATTTTTTTTCTTCAAAAAAGTGACAAAGTCCGGTTCTGAGTGGGCACTTGGAAAAAATGTCTACTTTTTTCATCCAAAATGTGAAAAAATCCAAATTCAATACATTTCTTCAAAAAAGTCACAAAGTCCCATTCTGAATGGGGACTTAGAAAAAATTTCAACCTTTATCGTCCAAAAAGTGCAAACATCCAAATTTAATTTTCTTCTTCAAAGAAGTAACAAATTCCCATTCTGACAAGGGACTTGGAAGCTCTTTTGACATTTCACAAAAGTTGAATTTTTTTCTAAGCCCCATCTCATTATGAGATGGGACTTAGAAAAATATTCAACTTTTGTCTAAGTTGACATGTGTGCCGCTTCCCATGTCAGAATGGGACATTTTGACTTATTGGATGGAAAGATAAACTTTTTTGATCCAAATAGTGAAAAATTGCAAATTCATAGTTTTTTTCAAAAAAGTGACAAAGTCCCATTCTGAGTGGGCACTTGGAAAAAATTTCAACTTTTTTCATCCAAAAAGTGAAAAAATCCTAATTTCATCTTCTTTAGTCCCAAAAGTAAAAAAAACAAATTTCAATTTTTTTCTTCAAAAAAGTGAAAAAAAATTCATTCTGAGTGAGCACTTTGAAAAAATTTCAACTTTTTTCACCAAAAAAATGAAAAAATCCAAATTTCATCTTTTTTAGTCCCAAAAGTGAAAAAATCAAATTTCAATTTTTTTCTTCAAAAAAGTGAAAAAAAATCCGTTCTGAGTGGGCACTTGGAAAAAATGTCTACTTTTTTCATCCAAAAAGTGAAAAAATCCAAATTCAATACATTTCTTCAAAAAAGTCACAAAGTCCCATTCTGAATGGGGACTTAGAAAAAATTTCAACCTTTATCGTCCAAAAAGTGAAAACATCCAAATTTAATTTTCTTCTTCAAAGAAGTAACAAATTCCCATTCTGACAAGGGACTTGGAAGCTCTTTTGACTTTTCACAAAAGTTGAATTTTTTTCTAAGTCCCATCTCATTATGAGATGGGACTTAGAAAAATATTCAACTTTTGTCTAAGTTGACATGTGTGCCGCTTCCCATGTCAGAATGGGACATTTTGACTTATTGGATGGAAAGATAAACTTTTTTGATCCAAATAGTGAAAAATTTCAAATTCATAGTTTTTGTCAAAAAAGTGACAAAGTCCCATTCTGAGTGGGCACTTGGAAAAAATTTCAACTTTTTTCATCCAAAAAGTGAAAAAATCCTAATTTCATCTTTTTTAGTCCCAAAAGTAAAAAAATCAAATTTCAATTTTTTTCTTCAAAAAAGTGAAAAAAAAATCATTCTGAGTGGGCACTTGGAAAACATTTCAACTTTTTTCACCAAAAAAGTGAAAAAATCCAAATTTCATCTTTTTTAGTCCCAAAAGTGAAAAAATCAAATTTCAATTTTTTTCTTCAAAAAAGTGAAAAAAAAATCATTCTGAGTGGACACTTGGAAAACATTTCAACTTTTTTCACCAAAAAAGTGAAAAAATCCAAATTTCATCTTTTTTAGTCCCAAAAGTGAAAAAATCAAATTTCTATTTTTTTCTTCAAAAAAGTGACAAAGTCCGGTTCTGAGTGGGCACTTGGAAAAAATGTCTACTTTTTTCATCCAAAAAGTGAAAAAATCCAAATTCAATACATTTCTTCAAAAAAGTCACAAAGTCCCATTCTGAATGGGGACTTAGAAAAAATTTCAACCTTTATCGTCCAAAAAGTGAAAACATCCAAATTTAATTTTCTTCTTCAAAGAAGTAACAAATTCCCATTCTGACAAGGGACTTGGAAGCTCTTTTGACTTTTCACAAAAGTTGAATTTTTTTCTAAGTCCCATCTCATTATGAGATGGGACTTAGAAAAATATTCAACTTTTGTCTAAGTTGACATGTGTGCCGCTTCCCATGTCAGAATGGGACATTTTGACTTATTGGATGGAAAGATAAACTTTTTTGATCCAAATAGTGAAAAATTTCAAATTCATAGTTTTTGTCAAAAAAGTGACAAAGTCCCATTCTGAGTGGGCACTTGGAAAAAATTTCAACTTTTTTCATCCAAAAAGTGAAAAAATCCTAATTTCATCTTTTTTAGTCCCAAAAGTAAAAAAATCAAATTTCAATTTTTTTCTTCAAAAAAGTGAAAAAAAAATCATTCTGAGTGGGCACTTGGAAAACATTTCAACTTTTTTCACCAAAAAAGTGAAAAAATCCAAATTTCATCTTTTTTAGTCCCAAAAGTGAAAAAATCTAATTTCAATTTTTTTCTTCAAAAAAGTGAAAAAAATTCCGTTCTGAGTGGGCACTTGGAAAAAATTTCAACTTTTTTCATCCAAAAAGTGAAAAAATCCAAATTTCATCTTTTTTAGTCCCAAAAGTGAAAAAGTCAAATTTCTATTTTTTTCTTCAAAAAAGTGACAAAGTCCGGTTCTGAGTGGGCACTTGGAAAAAATGTCTACTTTTTTCATCCAAAAAGTGAAAAAATCCAAATTCAATACATTTCTTCAAAAAAGTCACAAAGTCCCATTCTGAATGGGGACTTAGAAAAAATTTCAACCTTTATCGTCCAAAAAGTGAAAACATCCAAATTTAATTTTCTTCTTCAAAGAAGTAACAAATTCCCATTCTGACAAGGGACTTGGAAGCTCTTTTGACTTTTCACAAAAGTTGAATTTTTTTCTAAGTCCCATCTCATTATGAGATGGGACTTAGAAAAATATTCAACTTTTGTCTAAGTTGACATGTGTGCCGCTTCCCATGTCAGAATGGGACATTTTGACTTATTGGATGGAAAGATAAACTTTTTTGATCCAAATAGTGAAAAATTTCAAATTCATAGTTTTTGTCAAAAAAGTGACAAAGTCCCATTCTGAGTGGGGACTTGGAAAAAATTTCAACTTTTTTCATCCAAAAAGTGAAAAAATCCTAATTTCATCTTTTTTAGTCCCAAAAGTAAAAAAATCAAATTTCAATTTTTTTCTTCAAAAAAGTGAAAAAAAAATCATTCTGAGTGGGCACTTGGAAAACATTTCAACTTTTTTCACCAAAAAAGTGAAAAAATCCAAATTTCATCTTTTTTAGTCCCAAAAGTGAAAAAATCAAATTTCAATTTTTTTCTTCAAAAAAGTGAAAAAAATTCCGTTCTGAGTGGGCACTTGGAAAAAAATTCAATTTTTTTCATCCAAAAAGTGAAAAAATCAAAATTTCATCTTTTTTAGTCCCAAAAGTGAAAAAATCAAATTTCTATTTTTTTCTTCAAAAAAGTGACAAAGTCCGGTTCTGAGTGGGCACTTGGAAAAAATGTCTACTTTTTTCATCCAAAAAGTGAAAAAATCCAAATTCAATACATTTCTTAAAAAAAGTCACAAAGTCCCATTCTGAATGGGGACTTAGAAAAAATTTCAACCTTTATCGTCCAAAAAGTGAAAACATCCAAATTTAATTTTCTTCTTCAAAGAAGTAACAAATTCCCATTCTGACAAGGGACTTGGAAGCTCTTTTGACTTTTCACAAAAGTTGAATTTTTTTCTAAGTCCCATCTCATTATGAGATGGGACTTAGAAAAATATTCAACTTTTGTCTAAGTTGACATGTGTGCCGCTTCCCATGTCAGAATGGGACATTTTGACTCATTGGATGGAAAGATAAACTTTTTTGATCCAAATAGTGAAAAATTGCAAATTCATAGTTTTTTTCAAAAAAGTGACAAAGTCCCATTCTAAGTGGGCACTTGGAAAAAATTTCAACTTTTATCATACAAAAAGTGAAAAAATCCTAATTTCATCTTTTTTAGTCCCAAAAGTAAAAAAAAACAATTTCAATTTTTTTCTTCAAAAAAGTGAAAAAAAAATCATTCTGAGTGGGCACTTGGAAAAAATTTCAACTTTTTTCACCAAAAAAGTGAAAAAATCCAAATTTCATCTTTTTTAGTCCCAAAAGTGAAAAAATCTAATTGCAATTTTTTTCTTCAAAAAAGTGAAAAAAATTCCGTTCTGAGTGGGCACTTGGAAAAAATGTCTACTTTTTTCATCCAAAAAGTGAAAAAATCCAAATTCAATACATTTCTTCAAAAAAGTGACAAAGTCCCATTCTGAGTGGGCACTTGGAAAAAATTTCAACTTTTTTCATCCAAAAAGTGAAAAAATCCTAATTTCATCTTTTTTAGTCCCAAAAGTAAAAAAAACAAATTTCAATTTTTGTCTTCAAAAAAGTGAAAAAAAATTCATTCTGAGTGGGCACTTTGAAAAAATTTCAACTTTTTTCACCAAAAAAGTGAAAAAATCCAAATTTCATCTTTTTTAGTCCCAAAAGTGAAAAAATCAAATTTCAATTTTTTTCTTCAAAAAAGTGAAAAAAAATCCATTCTGAGTGGGCACTTGGAAAATATTTCAACTTTTTTCATCCAAAAAGTGAAAAAATAAAAATGTCATCTTTTTTAGTCCCAAAAGTGAAAAAATCAAATTTCATTTTTTTTCTTCAAAAAAGTGACAAAGTCCGGTTCTGAGTGGGCACTTGGAAAAAATGTCTACTTTTTTCATCCAAAAAGTGAAAAAATCCAAATTCAATACATTTCTTCAAAAAAGTCACAAAGTCCCATTCTGAATGTGGACTTAGAAAAAATTTCAACCTTTATCGTCCAAAAAGTGAAAACATCCAAATTTAATTTTCTTCTTCAAAGAAGTAATAAATTCCCATTCTGACAAGGGACTTGGAAGCTCTTTTGACTTTTCACAAAAGTTGAATTTTTTTCTAATTCCCATCTCATTATGAGATGGGACTTAGAAAAATATTCAACTTTTGTCTAAGTTGACATGTGTGCCGCTTCCCATGTCAGAATGGGACATTTTGACTTATTGGATGGAAAGATAAACTTTTTTGATCCAAATAGTGAAAAATTTCAAATTCATAGTTTTTGTCAAAAAAGTGACAAAGTCCCATTCTGAGTGGGGACTTGGAAAAAATTTCAACTTTTTTCATCCAAAAAGTGAAAAAATCCTAATTTCATCTTTTTTAGTCCCAAAAGTAAAAAAATCAAATTTCAATTTTTTTCTTCAAAAAAGTGAAAAAAAAATCATTCTGAGTGGGCACTTGGAAAAAATTTCAACTTTTTTCACCAAAAAAGTGAAAAAACCCAAATTTCATCTTTTTTAGTCCCAAAAGTGAAAAAATCAAATTTCAATTTTTTTCTTCAAAAAAGTGAAAAAAATTCCGTTCTGAGTGGGCACTTGGAAAAAATTTCAACTTTTTTCATCCAAAAAGTGAAAAAATCCAAATTTCATCTTTTTTAGTCCCAAAAGTGAAAAAAACAAATTTCAATTTTTTTCTTCAAAAAAGTGACAAAGTCCGGTTCTGAGTGGGCACTTGGAAAAAATGTCTACTTTTTTCATCCAAAAAGTTAAAAAATCCAAATTCAATACATTTCTTCAAAAAAGTCACAAAGTCCCATTCTGAATGGGGACTTAGAAAAAATTTCAACCTTTATCGTCCAAAAAGTGAAAACATCCAAATTTAATTTTCTTCTTCAAAGAAGTAACAAATTCCCATTCTGACAAGGGACTTGGAAGCTCTTTTTTTGACTTTTCACAAAAGTTGAATTTTTTTCTAAGTCCCATCTCATTATGAGATGGGACTTAGAAAAATATTCAACTTTTGTCTAAGTTGACATGTGTGCCGCTTCCCATGTCAGAATGGGACATTTTGACTTATTGGATGGAAAGATAAACTTTTTTGATCCAAATAGTGAAAAATTGCAAATTCATAGTTTTTTTCAAAAAAGTGACAAAGTCCCATTCTGAGTGGGCACTTGGAAAAAATTTCAACTTTTTTCATCCAAAAAGTGAAAAAATCCTAATTTCATCTTTTTTAGTCCCAAAAGTAAAAAAAAACAAATTTCAATTTTTTTCTTCAAAAAAGTGAAAAAAAATTCATTCTGAGTGAGCACTTTGAAAAAATTTCAACTTTTTCACCAAAAAAATGAAAAAATCCAAATTTCATCTTTTTTAGTCCCAAAAGTGAAAAAATCAAATTTCAATTTTTTTCTTCAAAAAAGTGAAAAAAATTCCGTTCTGAGTGGGCACTTGGAAAAAATGTCTACTTTTTTCATCCAAAAAGTGAAAAAATCCAAATTCAATACATTTCTTCAAAAAGTCACAAAGTCCCATTCTGAATAGGGACTTAGAAAAAATTTCAACCTTTATCGTCCAAAAAGTGAAAACATCAAAATTTAATTTTCTTCTTCAAAGAAGTAACAAATTCCCATTCTGACAAGGGACTTGGAAGCTCTTTTGACTTTTCACAAAAGTTGAATTTTTTTCTAAGTCCCATCTCATTATGAGATGGGACTTAGAAAAAATATTCAACTTTTGTCTAAGTTGACATGTGTGCCGCTTCCCATGTCAGAATGGGACATTTTGACTTATTGGATGGAAAGATAAACTTTTTTGATCCAAATAGCGAAAAATTTCAAATTCATAGTTTTTGTCAAAAAAGTGACAAAGTCCCATTCTGAGTGGGGACTTGGAAAAAATTTCAACTTTTTTCATCCAAAAAGTGAAAAAATCCTAATTTCATCTTTTTAGTCCCAAAAGTAAAAAAATCAAATTTCAATTTTTTTCTTCAAAAAAGTGAAAAAAAAATCATTCTGAGTGGGCACTTGGAAAACATTTCAACTTTTTTCACCAAAAAAGTGAAAAAATCCAAATTTCATCTTTTTTAGTCCCAAAGTGAAAAAATCAAATTTCAATTTTTTTCTTCAAAAAAGTGACAAAGTCCGGTTCTGAGTGGGCACTTGGAAAAAATGTCTACTTTTTTCATCCAAAAAGTGAAAAAAATCCAAATTCAATACATTTCTTCAAAAAAGTCACAAAGTCCCATTCTGAATGGGGACTTAGAAAAAATTTCAACCTTTATCGTCCAAAAAGTGAAAACATCCATATTTAATTTTTCTTCTTCAAAGAAGTAACAAATTCCCATTCTGACAAGGGACTTGGAAGCTCTTTTGACTTTTCACAAAAGTTGAATTTTTTTCTAAGTCCCATCTCATTATGAGATGGGACTTAGAAAAATATTCAACTTTTGTCTAAGTTGACATGTGTGCCGCTTCCCATGTCAGAATGGGACATTTTGACTCATTGGATGGAAAGATAAACTTTTTTGATCCAAATAGTGAAAAATTGCAAATTCATAGTTTTTTTCAAAAAAGTGACAAAGTCCCATTCTGAGTGGGCACTTGGAAAAAATTTCAACTTTTATCATACAAAAAGTGAAAAAATCCTAATTTCATCTTTTTTAGTCCCAAAAGTAAAAAAAAACAATTTCAATTTTTTTCTTCAAAAAAGTGAAAAAAAAATCATTCTGAGTGGGCACTTGGAAAACATTTCAACTTTTTTCACCAAAAAAGTGAAAAAATCCAAATTTCATCTTTTTTAGTCCCAAAAGTGAAAAAATCAAATTTCAATTTTTTTCTTCAAAAAAGTGACAAAGTCCGGTTCTGAGTGGGCACTTGGAAAAAATGTCTACTTTTTTCATCCAAAAAGTGAAAAAATCCAAATTCAATACATTTCTTCAAAAAAGTCACAAAGTCCCATTCTGAATGGGGACTTAGAAAAAATTTCAACCTTTATCGTCCAAAAAGTGAAAACATCCAATTTAATTTTCTTCTTCAAAGAAGTAACAAATTCCCATTCTGACAAGGGACTTGGAAGCTCTTTTGACTTTTCACAAAAGTTGAATTTTTTTCTAAGTCCCATCTCATTATGAGATGGGACTTAGAAAAATATTCAACTTTTGTCTAAGTTGACATGTGTGCCGCTTCCCATGTCAGAATGGGACATTTTGACTCATTGGATGGAAA
Source organism: Pleurodeles waltl (assembly GCF_031143425.1). Classification (NCBI taxonomy): domain Eukaryota; kingdom Metazoa; phylum Chordata; class Amphibia; order Caudata; family Salamandridae; genus Pleurodeles; species Pleurodeles waltl. The sequence continues at coordinate 22,236 of NW_027150332.1, forward strand.
GATAAACTTTTTGATCCAAATAGTGAAAAATTGCAAATTCATAGTTTTTTTCAAAAAAGTGACAAAGTCCCATTCTGAGTGGGCACTTGGAAAAAATTTCAACTTTTATCATACAAAAAGTGAAAAAATCCTAATTTCATCTTTTTTAGTCCCAAAAGTAAAAAAAAACAATTTCAATTTTTTTCTTCAAAAAAGTGAAAAAAAAATCATTCTGAGTGGGCACTTGGAAAAAATTTCAACTTTTTTCACCAAAAAAGTGAAAAAATCCAAATTTCATCTTTTTTAGTCCCAAAAGTGAAAAAATCTAATTTCAATTTTTTTCTTCAAAAAAGTGAAAAAAAATCTGTTCTGAGTGGGCACTTGGAAAAAATGTCTACTTTTTTCATCCAAAAAGTGAAAAAATCCAAATTCAATACATTTCTTCAAAAAAGTGACAAAGTCCCATTCTGAGTGGGCACTTGGAAAAAATTTCAACTTTTTTCATCCAAAAAGTGAAAAAATCCTAATTTCATCTTTTTAGTCCCAAAAGTAAAAAAAACAAATTTCAATTTTTGTCTTCAAAAAAGTGAAAAAAAAATCATTCTGAGTGGCACTTTGAAAAAATTTCAACTTTTTTCACCAAAAAAGTGAAAAAATCAAAATTTCATCTTTTTTAGTCCCAAAAATGAAAAAATCAAATTTCAATTTTTTTCTTCAAAAAAGTGAAAAAAAATCCATTCTGAGTGGGCACTTGGAAAATATTTCAACTTTTTTCATCCAAAAAGTGAAAAAATAAAAATGTCATCTTTTTTAGTCCCAAAAGTGAAAAAATCAAATTTCATTTTTTTTCTTCAAAAAAGTGACAAAGTCCGGTTCTGAGTGGGCACTTGGAAAAAATGTCTACTTTTTTCATCCAAAAAGTGAAAAAATCCAAATTCAATACATTTCTTCAAAAAGTCACAAAGTCCCATTCTGAATGGGGACTTAGAAAAAATTTCAACCTTTATCGTCCAAAAAGTGAAAACACCCAAATTTAATTTTCTTCTTCAAAGAAGTAACAAATTCCCATTCTGACAAGGGACTTGGAAGCTCTTTTGACTTTTCACAAAAGTTGAATTTTTTTCTAAGTCCCATCTCATTATGAGATGGGACTTAGAAAAATATTCAACTTTTGTCTAAGTTGACATGTGTGCCGCTTCCCATGTCAGAATGGGACATTTTGACTTATTGGATGGAAAGATAAACTTTTTGATCCAAATAGTGAAAAATTTCAAATTCATAGTTTTTGTCAAAAAAGTGACAAAGTCCCATTCTGAGTGGGGACTTGGAAAAAATTTCAACTTTTTTCATCCAAAAAGTGAAAAAATCCTAATTTCATCTTTTTTAGTCCCAAAAGTAAAAAAATCAAATTTCAATTTTTTTCTTCAAAAAAGTGAAAAAAAAATCATTCTGAGTGGGCACTTGGAAAAAATTTAAACTTTTTTCACCAAAAAAGTGAAAAAATCCAAATTTCATCTTTTTTAGTCCCAAAAGTGAAAAAATCAAATTTCAATTTTTTTCTTCAAAAAAGTGAAAAAAATTCCGTTCTGAGTGGGCACTTGGAAAAAATTTCAACTTTTTTCATCCAAAAAGTGAAAAAAACCAAATTTCATCTTTTTTAGTCCCAAAAGTGAAAAAATCAAATTTCAATTTTTTTCTTCAAAAAAGTGACAAAGTCCGGTTCTGAGTGGGCACTTGGAAAAAATGTCTACTTTTTTCATCCAAAAAGTGAAAAAATCCAAATTCAATACATTTCTTCAAAAAAGTCACAAAGTCCCATTCTGAATGGGGACTTAGAAAAAATTTCAACCTTTATCGTCCAAAAAGTGAAAACATCCAAATTTAATTTTCTTCTTCAAAGAAGTAACAAATTCCCATTCTGACAAGGGACTTGGAAGCTCTTTTGACTTTTCACAAAAGTTGAATTTTTTTCTAAGTCCCATCTCATTATGAGATGGGACTTAGAAAAATATTCAACTTTTGTCTAAGTTGACATGTGTTGCCGCTTCCCATGTCAGAATGGGACATTTTGACTTATTGGATGGAAAGATAAACTTTTTTGATCCAAATAGTGAAAAATTTCAAATTCATAGTTTTTGTCAAAAAAGTGACAAAGTCCCATTCTGAGTGGGGACTTGGAAAAAATTTCAACTTTTTTCATCCAAAAAGTGAAAAAATCCTAATTTCATCTTTTTTAGTCCCAAAAGTAAAAAAATCAAATTTCAATTTTTTTCTTCAAAAAAGTGAAAAAAAAAATCATTCTGAGTGGGCACTTGGAAAAAATTTCAACTTTTTTCACCAAAAAAGTGAAAAAACCCCAAATTTCATCTTTTTTAGTCCCAAAAGTGAAAAAATCAAATTTCAATTTTTTTCTTCAAAAAAGTGAAAAAAATTCCGTTCTGAGTGGGCACTTGGAAAAAATTTCAACTTTTTTCATCCAAAAAGTGAAAAAATCCAAATTTCATCTTTTTTAGTCCCAAAAGTGAAAAAAACAAATTTCAATTTTTTTCTTCAAAAAAGTGACAAAGTCCGGTTCTGAGTGGGCACTTGGAAAAAATGTCTACTTTTTTCATCCAATAAGTTAAAAAATCCAAATTCAATACATTCTTCAAAAAAGTCACAAAGTCCCATTCTGAATGGGGACTTAGAAAAAATTTCAACCTTTATCGTCCAAAAAGTGAAAACATCCAAATTTAATTTTCTTCTTCAAAGAAGTAACAAATTCCCATTCTGACAAGGGACTTGGAAGCTCTTTTGACTTTTCACAAAAGTTGAATTTTTTTCTAAGTCCCATCTCATTATGAGATGGGACTTATAAAAATATTCAACTTTTGTCTAAGTTGACATGTGTGCCGCTTCCCATGTCAGAATGGGACATTTTGACTTATTGGATGGAAAGATAAACTTTTTTGATCCAAATAGTGAAAAATTGCAAATTCATAGTTTTTTTCAAAAAAGTGACAAAGTCCCATTCTGAGTGGGCACTTGGAAAAAATTCAACTTTTTTCATCCAAAAAGTGAAAAAATCCTAATTTCATCTTTTTTAGTCCCAAAAGTAAAAAAAACAAATTTCAATTTTTTTCTTCAAAAAAGTGAAAAAAAATTCATTCTGAGTGAGCACTTTGAAAAAATTTCAACTTTTTTCACCAAAAAAATGAAAAAATCCAAATTTCATCTTTTTAGTCCCAAAAGTGAAAAAATCAAATTTCAATTTTTTTCTTCAAAAAAGTGAAAAAAATTCCGTTCTGAGTGGGCACTTGGAAAAAATGTCTACTTTTTTCATCCAAAAAGTGAAAAAATCCAAATTCAATACATTTCTTCAAAAAAGTCACAAAGTCCCATTCTGAATAGGGACTTAGAAAAAATTTCAACCTTTATCGTCCAAAAAGTGAAAACATCAAAATTTAATTTTCTTCTTCAAAGAAGTAACAAATTCCCATTCTGACAAGGGACTTGGAAGCTCTTTTGACTTTTCACAAAAGTTGAATTTTTTCTAAGTCCCATCTCATTATGAGATGGGACTTAGAAAAATATTCAACTTTTGTCTAAGTTGACATGTGTGCCGCTTCCCATGTCAGAATGGGACATTTTGACTTATTGGATGGAAAGATAAACTTTTTTGATCCAAATAGCGAAAAATTTCAAATTCATAGTTTTTGTCAAAAAAAGTGACAAAGTCCCATTCTGAGTGGGGACTTGGAAAAAATTTCAACTTTTTTCATCCAAAAAGTGGAAAAAATCCTAATTTCATCTTTTTTAGTCCCAAAAGTAAAAAAATCAAATTTCAATTTTTTTCTTCAAAAAAGTGAAAAAAAAATCATTCTGAGTGGGCACTTGGAAAACATTTCAACTTTTTTCACCAAAAAAGTGAAAAAATCCAAATTTCATCTTTTTAGTCCCAAAAGTGAAAAAATCAAATTTCAATTTTTTTCTTCAAAAAAGTGACAAAGTCCGGTTCTGAGTGGGCACTTGGAAAAAATGTCTACTTTTTTCATCCAAAAAGTGAAAAAATCCAAATTCAATACATTTCTTCAAAAAGTCACAAAGTCCCATTCTGAATGGGGACTTAGAAAAAATTTCAACCTTTATCGTCCAAAAAGTGAAAACATCCAAATTTAATTTTCTTCTTCAAAGAAGTAACAAATTCCCATTCTGACAAGGGACTTGGAAGCTCTTTTGACTTTTCACAAAAGTTGAATTTTTTTCTAAGTCCCATCTCATTATGAGATGGGACTTAGAAAAATATTCAACTTTTGTCTAAGTTGACATGTGTGCCGCTTCCCATGTCAGAATGGGACATTTTGACTCATTGGATGGAAAGATAAACTTTTTTGATCCAAATAGTGAAAAATTGCAAATTCATAGTTTTTTTCAAAAAAGTGACAAAGTCCCATTCTGAGTGGGCACTTGGAAAAAATTTCAACTTTTATCATACAAAAAGTGAAAAAATCCTAATTCATCTTTTTTAGTCCCAAAAGTAAAAAAAAACAATTTCAATTTTTTTCTTCAAAAAAGTGAAAAAAAAATCATTCTGAGTGGGCACTTGGAAAACATTTCAACTTTTTTCACCAAAAAAAGTGAAAAAATCCAAATTTCATCTTTTTTAGTCCCAAAAGTGAAAAAATCTAATTTCAATTTTTTTCTTCAAAAAAGTGAAAAAAATTCCGTTCTGAGTGGGCACTTGGAAAAAATTTCAACTTTTTTCATCCAAAAAGTGAAAAAATCCAAATTTCATCTTTTTTAGTCCCAAAAGTGAAAAAGTCAAATTTCAATTTTTTTCTTCAAAAAGTGACAAAGTCCGGTTCTGAGTGGGCACTTGGAAAAAATGTCTACTTTTTTCATCCAAAAAGTGAAAAAATCCAAATTCAATACATTTCTTCAAAAAAGTCACAAAGTCCCATTCTGAATGGGGACTTAGAAAAAATTTCAACCTTTATCGTCCAAAAAAGTGAAAACATCCAAATTTAATTTTCTTCTTCAAAGAAGTAACAAATTCCCATTCTGACAAGGGACTTGGAAGCTCTTTTGACTTTTCACAAAAGTTGAATTTTTTTCTAAGTCCCATCTCATTATGAGATGGGACTTAGAAAAATATTCAACTTTTGTCTAAGTTGACATGTGTGCCGCTTCCCATGTCAGAATGGGACATTTTGACTCATTGGATGGAAAGATAAACTTTTTTGATCCAAATAGTGAAAAATTGCAAATTCATAGTTTTTTCAAAAAAGTGACAAAGTCCCATTCTGAGTGGGCACTTGGAAAAAATTTCAACTTTTATCATACAAAAAGTGAAAAAATCCTAATTTCATCTTTTTTAGTCCCAAAAGTAAAAAAAAAACAATTTCAATTTTTTTCTTCAAAAAAGTGAAAAAAAAAATCATTCTGAGTGGGCACTTGGAAAAAATTTCAACTTTTTTCACCAAAAAAGTGAAAAAATCCAAATTTCATCTTTTTTAGTCCCAAAAGTGAAAAAATCTAATTTCAATTTTTTTCTTCAAAAAAGTGAAAAAAAATCTGTTCTGAGTGGGCACTTGGAAAAAATGTCTACTTTTTTCATCCAAAAAGTGAAAAAATCCAAATTCAATACATTTCTTCAAAAAAGTGACAAAGTCCCATTCTGAGTGGGCACTTGGAAAAAATTTCAACTTTTTTCATCCAAAAAGTGAAAAAATCCTAATTTCATCTTTTTTAGTCCCAAAAGTAAAAAAAACAAATTTCAATTTTTGTCTTCAAAAAAGTGAAAAAAAAATCATTCTGAGTGGGCACTTTGAAAAAATTTCAACTTTTTTCACCAAAAAAGTGAAAAAATCAAAATTTCATCTTTTTTAGTCCCAAAAATGAAAAAATCAAATTTCAATTTTTTTCTTCAAAAAAGTGAAAAAAAATCCATTCTGAGTGGGCACTTGGAAAATATTTCAACTTTTTTCATCCAAAAAGTGAAAAAATAAAAATGTCATCTTTTTTAGTCCCAAAAGTGAAAAAATCAAATTTCATTTTTTTTCTTCAAAAAAGTGACAAAGTCCGGTTCTGAGTGGGCACTTGGAAAAAATGTCTACTTTTTTCATCCAAAAAGTGAAAAAATCCAAATTCAATACATTTCTTCAAAAAAGTCACAAAGTCCCATTCTGAATGGGGACTTAGAAAAAATTTCAACCTTTATCGTCCAAAAAGTGAAAACACCCAAATTTAATTTTCTTCTTCAAAGAAGTAACAAATTCCCATTCTGACAAGGGACTTGGAAGCTCTTTTGACTTTTCACAAAAGTTGAATTTTTTTCTAAGTCCCATCTCATTATGAGATGGGACTTAGAAAAATATTCAACTTTTGTCTAAGTTGACATGTGTGCCGCTTCCCATGTCAGAATGGGACATTTTGACTTATTGGATGGAAAGATAAACTTTTTTGATCCAAATAGTGAAAAATTGCAAATTCATAGTTTTTGTAAAAAAAGTGACAAAGTCCCATTCTGAGTGGGCACTTGGAAAAAATTTCAACTTTTTTCATCCAAAAAGTGAAAAAATCCTAATTTCATCTTTTTTAGTCCCAAAAGTAAAAAAAACAAATTTCAATTTTTTTCTTCAAAAAAGTGAAAAAAAAATCATTCTGAGTGGGCACTTGGAAAAAATTTCAACTTTTTTCACCAAAAAAGTGAAAATAAAAATGTCATCTTTTTTAGTCCCAAAAGTGAAAAAATCTAATTTCAATTTTTTTCTTCAAAAAAGTGACAAAGTCCGGTCTGAGTGGGCACATGGAAAAAATGTATACTTTTTTCATCCCAAAAGTGAAAAAACTCCAAATTCAATACATTCTTCAAAAAAGTCACAAAGTCCCATTCTGAATGGGGACTTAGAAAAAATTTCAACCTTTATCGTCCAAAAAGTGAAAACATTCCAAATTTAATTTTCTTCTTCAAAGAAGTAACAAATTCCCATTCTGACAAGGGACTTGGAAGCTCTTTTGACTTTTCACAAAAGTTGAATTTTTTTCTAAGTCCCATCTCATTATGAGATGGGACTTAGAAAAATATTCAACTTTTGTCTAAGTTGACATGTGTGCCGCTTCCCATGTCAGAATGGGACATTTTGACTTATTGGATGGAAAGATAACTGTTTTTGATCCAAATAGTGAAAAATTGCAAATCATAGTTTTTTTCAAAAAAGTGACAAAGTCCCATTCTGAGTGGCACTTGGAAAAAATTTCAACTTTTTTCATTCAAAAAGTGAAAAAATCCTAATTTCATCTTTTTTAGTCCCAAAAGTAAAAAAAACAAATTTCAATTCTTTCTTCAAAAAAGTGAAAAAAAATTCATTCTGAGTGGGCACTTGGAAAATATTTCACCTTTTTTCATCCAAAAAGTGAAAAAATAAAAATGTCATCTTTTTAGTCCCAAAAGTGAAAAAATCTAATTTCAATTTTTTTCTTCAAAAAAGTGACAAAGTCCGGTTCTGAGTGGGCACTTGGAAAAAATGTATACTTTTTTCATCCAAAAAGTGAAAAAATCCAAATTCAATACATTTCTTCAAAAAAGTCACAAAGTCCCATTCTGAATGGGGACTAAGAAAAAATTTCAACCTTTATCGTCCAAAAAAGTGAAAACATCCAAATTTAATTTTCTTCTTCAAAGAAGTAACAAATTCCCATTCTGACAAGGGACTTGGAAGCTCTTTTGACTTTTCACAAAAGTTGAATTTTTTTCTAAGTCCCATCTCATTATGAGATGGGACTTAGAAAAATATTCAACTTTTGTCTAAGTTGACATGTGTGCCGCTTCCCATGTCAGAATGGGACATTTTGACTTATTGGATGGAAAGATAAACTTTTTTCATCCAAAATAGTGAAAAATGGCAAATTCATAGTTTTTTTCAAAAAAGTGACAAAGTCCCCATTCTGAGTGGGCACTTGGAAAAAATTTCAACTTTTTTCATTCAAAAAGTGAAAAAATCCTAATTCATCTTTTTTAGTCCCAAAAGTAAAAAAAACAAATTTCAATTTTTTTCTTCAAAAAAGTGAAAAAAAATTCATCTGAGTGGGCACTTGGAAAATATTTCACCTTTTTTCATCCAAAAAGTGAAAAAAATAAAAATGTCATCTTTTTTAGTCCCAAAAGTGAAAAAATCTAATTTCAATTTTTTTTCTTCAAAAAAGTGACAAAGTCCGGTTCTGAGTGGGCACTTGGAAAAATGTCTACTTTTTTCATCCAAAAAGTGAAACAAATCCAAATTCAATACATTTCTTCAAAAAAGTCACAAAGTCCCATTCTGAATGGGGACTTAGAAAAAATTTCAACCTTTATCGTCCAAAAGTGAAAACATCCAAATTTAATTTTCTTCTTCAAAGAAGTAACAAATTCCCATTCTGACAAGGGACTTGGAAGCTCTTTTGACTTTTCACAAAAGTTGAATTTTTTTCTAAGTCCCATCTCATTATGAGATGGGACTTAGAAAAATATTCAACTTTTGTCTAAGTTGACATGTGTGCCGCTTCCCATGTCAGAATGGGACATTTTGACTTATTGGCTGGAAAGATAAACTTTTTTGATCCAAATAGTGAAAAATTGCAAATTCATAGTTTTTTTCAAAAAAGTGACAAAGTCCCATTCTGAGTGGGCACTTGGAAAAAATTTCAACTTTTTTCATCCAAAAAGTGAAAAAATCCTAATTTCATCTTTTTTAGTCCCAAAAGTAAAAAAAACAAATTTCAATTTTTTTTCTTCAAAAAAGTGAAAAAAAATTCATTCTGAGTGGGCACTTGGAAAATATTTCAACTTTTTTCATCCAAAAAGTGAAAAAATAAAAATGTCATCTTTTTTAGTCCCAAAAGTGAAAAAAATCTAATTTCAATTTTTTTCTTCAAAAAGTGACAAAGTCCGGTTCTGAGTGGGCACTTGGAAAAAATGTCTACTTTTTTCATCCAAAAAGTGAAAAAATCCAAATTCAATACATTTCTTCAAAAAAAGTCACAAGTCCCATTCTGATTGGGGACTTAGAAAAAAATTTCAACCTTTATCGTCCAAAAAGTGAAAACATCCAAATTTAATTTTCTTCTTCAAAGAAGTAACAAATTCCCATTCTGACAAGGGACTTGGAAGCTCTTTGACTTTTCACAAAAGTTGAATTTTTTTCTAAGTCCCATCTCATTATGAGATGGGACTTAGAAAAATATTCAACTTTTGTCTAAGTTGACATGTGTGCCGCTTCCCATGTCAGAATGGGACATTTTGACTTATTGGATGGAAAGATAAACTTTTTTGATCCAAAAAGTGAAAAATTGCAAATTCATAGTTTTTTTCAAAAAGTGACAAAGTCCCATTCTGAGTGGGCACTTGGAAAAAAATTTCAACTTTTCTCATACAAAAAGCGAAAAATCCTAATTTCATCTTTTTTAGTCCCAAAAGTAAAAAAAAAACAATTTCAATTTTTTTCTTCAAAAAAGTGAAAAAAAAATCATTCTGAGTGGGCACTTGGACAAAATTTCAACTTTTTTCACCAAAAAAGTGAAAAAATCCAATTTCATCTTTTTTAGTCCCCAAAGTGAAAAAATCTAATTTCAATTTTTTTCTTCAAAAAAGTGAAAAAAATTCCGTTCTGAGTGGGCACTTGGAAAAAATGTCTACTTTTTTCATCCAAAAAGTGAAAAAATCCAAATTCAATACATTTCTTCAAAAAGTGACAAAGTCCCATTCTGAGTGGGCACTTGGAAAAAATTTCAACTTTTTTCATCCAAAAAGTGAAAAAATCCTAATTTCATCTTTTTTAGTCCCAAAAGTAAAAAAAACAAATTTCAATTTTTTTCTTCAAAAAAGTGAAAAAAAAATCATTCTGAGTGGGCACTTGAAAACATTTCAACTTTTTTCACCCAAAAAAGTGAAAAAATCCAAATTTCATCTTTTTTAGTCCCAAAAGTGAAAAAATCAAATTTCAATTTTTTTCTTCAAAAAAGTGAAAAAAATTCCGTTCTGAGTGGGCACTTGGAAAAAATTCAACTTTTTTCATCCAAAAAGTGAAAAAATCCAAATTTCATCTTTTTTAGTCCCAAAAGTGAAAAAAACAAATTTCAATTTTTTTCTTCAAAAAAGTGACAAAGTCCGGTTCTGAGTGGGCACTTGGAAAAAATGTCTACTTTTTTCATCCAAAAAGTGAAAAAATCCAAATTCAATACATTTCTTCAAAAAAGTCACAAAGTCCCATTCTGAATGGGGACTTAGAAAAAATTTCAACCTTTATCGTCCAAAAGTGAAAACATCCATATTTAATTTTCTTCTTCAAAGAAGTAACAAATTCCCATTCTGACAAGGACTTGGAAGCTCTTTTGACTTTTCACAAAAGTTGAATTTTTTTCTAAGTCCCATCTCATTATGAGATGGGACTAGAAAAAATATTCAACTTTTGTCTAAGTTGACATGGTGTGCCGCTTCCCATGTCAGAATGGGACATTTTGACTCAGTGGATGGAAAGATAAACTTTTTTGATCCAAATAGTGAAAAATTGCAAATTCATAGTTTTTTTCAAAAAAGTGACAAAGTCCATTCTGAGAGGGCACTTGGAAAAAATTTCAACTTTTATCATACAAAAAGTGAAAAATCCTAATTTCATCTTTTTTAGTCCCAAAAGTAAAAAAAAACAATTTCAATTTTTTTCTTCAAAAAAGTGAAAAAAAAATCATTCTGAGTGGGCACTTGGAAAACATTTCAACTTTTTTTCACCAAAAAAGTGAAAAAATCCAAATTTCATCTTTTTTAGTCCCAAAGTGAAAAAATCAAATTTCAATTTTTTTCTTCAAAAAAGTGACCAAAGTCCGGTTCTGAGTGGGCACTTGGAAAAAATGTCTACTTTTTTCATCCAAAAAAGTGAAAAAATCCAAATTCATACATTTCTTCAAAAAAGTCACAAAGTCCCATTCTGAATGGGG